>NC_054702.1:2179196-2420920 GCF_016097555.1 Gigantopelta aegis
GAGAGAGAGAGAGAGAGAGAGAGAGAGAGAGAGAGAGAGGGGAAAAGAGAGGTATGGACTAACACTACAGTCGGTTAAATTTGTCTACTAGCAGACATTTCCAAATTTAAATGGCAGTAAATATACAGAACTTCACATATACGTTGTTTTTGCTTCCTATTTATTTTGAGCAATAATATATATGTAGCGGTCGAGTGGTATGTTCTTTCACAAAATAAACGAGTGTAATTTAGAAGCGAATTTAACGTCGTAACGTCACTTTGTTAAATCTATGATCAAAACTCCTTTCATGGATCTGCTTAACATTATGAATCATACTCTGCGGCAGCCTTGTGTAATGTTTCAAATACAATGTGACATCATTTGTAAATCATATATGACGTCAGTAAATAAAAGTAAAAATAAAAAGGGAATTCCCCATTTAAAAAGTTCAGGTCCAGATTGCACATATGTGTAATGCAAAATAAATTTATTACACGGTTTGAATATGTCTTTATCACTATAGTAAGATTGAATAGGTGTGTAATAAAATCTATTATAATTCTATTGGTTAGATACTTCACAGCAGTGATTAAACAATGTACTAGGTGTCACTAAGTAAAGACCCCTACTTTGTTTCTTCATCCTATTATTTTCTTAGCCAGATGGATTTGACTTCAAACCACCCAAAATGTAAATAAATCTAGTTCCAACTGTGATTGGAAAGCACTTTATTTTTTTCGATTACAATGTGAACTTTGTATATGTATAGAAAAATGCCCAGCTATCCATCAATTCATTCATCTAGCTGGCAACTCATCCACCCTCACTCTCACCCACCCACCCATATTTGCAAATTAATGTTTCTTTGAAAATTACATACCATGTAGTACAACACATGGTATGCTGAACTTTACCCTCATATTAGTTAATTGTCAAGAGAATTCTCAAAGATCTGAAAATAAAAATAAACCAAGAAGCTAAAAACAAACCTGGAGTTCCAACTTATCCTCCCAACAAAGAAACGAAACAAGTTTTTCTCCTGTGTCATTAGTGGTACCATCCATAAAGACCACATAAACCAGTCGTATAATTCCAGAGGAAAAACCATTAAGCCAGTAATGCCAGCATCCGTTTTTCAAGAATATACCACAACACAAATTTTTCTTTCACATTTCCAGATTCCAAGAACAAATCGACATTAATACCGAATTGAGATCAGGAAATCATTTGAACAATATCCTGTTGGTAACGACAAAACACATGTGTACATAAACAACATAAAGCTGAAGAAATCAGGTTGTTTGTTTTTGATAGATTTGTTAGCCATCAATCCATTCAGCAATTTCTTTGATGACAAAATGCATATAAAAAATAGACATGATGTGTTCTTAAGTAAGAATGAAATCAACACTAATTACTAAATCACAGACACACAAGAGAAGCTATGTGTTGATTGTGATGGATCTTTTCATGGCCTTGTTTGTTGGAGTAACAGGAACATCTTATAAGCATACACTTTTTGCAAGGTGTACTGTACTGGGTTTGCTATCTTGATCATCCCTGCACACTGTAGATAGCTGAACACTTCAGCAGGTTCATTCATCAAGAGGAACCCCAATCACAGTGTTAGCTTTCACTGCCTGCCCTATCATATTAAGTATCTACCAAGCATGTCATAAAGTGAGCAGTCAAGAACCACAGCGGCCAAGGTTAGGAGATTTACAACCTATTGGAAAAGAGGATCTCTTGAAAATATGATCACTACTCACAACATCATCTGAGAGTTCGCTGTACGCAAAATGCACAGCATGCAAAGTAAGAAATGTCTGTTATTAAGCTCTTCAAAGCTGTTCAGATGCATCTGCTAATTGGTTAGTGAACTGTATGCCACAATAACAGTATGTTTCTCATTTAGAGGAAAACTATTAATTTTGAAGACATTTTTAAGTTTCTGATACATATCTCTCTGTGTGTATGTGCACACATGCATACATTTTATTTTCTGTTCCAACCAGTGGCCCATAAATGGTTCATCAAAGGCCATGGTATGTGCTGTCCTGTCTGGGAAAGTGCATATAAAAGACCCCTTGCTGCTTATCAGAAAGAGTAGCCTATGTGGCAGCAGCAGGTTTCCTTTAAAGAAATATGTCTAAATGACAATATGTTTGACGTCCAATAGCCGATGATAAGATAAAAATCAATGTACTCCAGAGGCGTCATTAAATAAAACACACTTTACTTTTTTTACATGCACTTTAACATATTCCAATAGCCAATGTTGGCTATTAAACATTCATTCATTCACCTACTTCATTCCTTTCATTCATTCATTTGTGTGCTCTCGTGCATGCAGAGAGCCATGGTGTTTGGGTATGTGCAAGTTTTCGGAATTTACAAGTACTTATTATTTTTGATAAAAAAAGTCTAATAATGGAAGACAACAGCTCCAGCCTCTTTTTCTTTTTTTTAACTTATCAACTGTCTTGTTAGTTTAGGGATTTGTGTAACTATCAGTAATCAATCTTTCTACATGAATGTTATCCCACCACACACACAATTTTAAAAATTAAAAAATGTATTTATTGTTGTAAGTAAAATTGGCCTAATATGGAAAGAACAACTTACCTTTTCACAACTAATATTCTTGGCACTGTCTATTGGCTTATTGCACTCTAATCTGAAATGTAAATAACACACAATAAACCTGTAACCATATCTGATATAATCTATATATTATATCATTTATTAAATATCCAAAAGACCAAATTATTACAATCTTACTATGAACAGTTTAGCTAAACTGGGCTTAAAACTAGAACAGAAATGAATATTTAGCAATAAAAATCTTACACATGCACACGCCCACCCATGCACGCATGCATGCATGCACACACACACACAAAAAACATTCAGAAAGAGTTAAATTTGTAAAATAATTATTTTTTGTTATAGGTGGTGGATTTAAAATTGATGAACTTTTTTATGCCAGTATTTCACCAAACAAAGTTAGTAAATTAACAAGGTCTAATTTATATAAGATTTTTTTTTATCCTGGGAAATGTCAAACCACAATACCAACATTCAACCATGTGTGTGATACTAACTTCTTTACACATGAAGTTTGTTAAAAATTTCCATTATTTTATCTCAAGACGTACTTATCAGTAGATGCATTAGATTTAAATGATAACTTTGTGTAATTTTACGAACGAACTATTCATGTGCTGTTCTCGAAAACAAAGATATGTTTTGCATTTTGTGATTTTTATTTCTGCAGTTATCACTAGAACACACATGTATTTATTACTTTATTTTAAAAATATACACAAACAATTTCACAACAAAAATAATTCACTCAAACAATCTCGCCATGCTACATGTATATGCGCGAAGTCAGTGTTCCGATAAAACGTCAGTGTTCCGATTAGATGTTGCTGATTGAACACATGCACAAGATGCAGAAGAATAAAAAATGCACATCACATACCAAACCAAACAATCTTTATTAGTGATATCCACAAGTTGTGAAAGAATGTAATCAACAATACATTTATCTGGCCGACTTTGCAGACAGATATGTGATTGTATTTAAGGCAAGGGTTTATTATTTGGCCGAGAACACCCAAAAGGTTGGTGAACAGTGGCATGTTAGGAGGCCGAGCACTCACAAACAATTCGACAAGGACCATCTCCTTCTATCACATCACATCCATCTAATGATAGTCACCAAAAACAATGTTCTGTATATACTAAAGAGTGATGTAACAAATTTTATTCGCAAACATATTTGCATATAAGGTGGGTAATACATACATGAACTAACATGCCGTCTGAATGTGACTTAACCAACTGTTTCAATGCTAGTTAGGATTCTTTTTTATACTGTAATATATACAGCCCTGTCACATTTTATTCAGTATCGCATTGTAATTTGCTATGCAAGTTTCACAGATTGCTACACAATTTTAAAATGTTAAATAGTAGTTGCTAATCAATTTTTAGTTAGTTAGTTACTGTTGCTAATCAAAATGTAAAAACAAAATATTCCCTGATATAATGTACACTGTATAATATTACTGTAGACGTGACTACTTTACCATGTTTTCAAAACTAAATATCATGAAAGATATGTTTAAGAATAGTTGTCCTACAATAAATGAGCTGAAATAAAGAGATTATGCACACCAAACCCCGAGTCACATCTATAGATAGTTACACATGTGATCAACAGAAGGATTTTATTGCAATTTTATGCCGGGGTGTTGCCAAGCATTAAAAGACAAATTTAAAAAAGGTATGTGTAACTTCTAACAACCATGTATTTAACTAACAACTTAAGATGTTTAGTCAACTTGCACAAAATAAATTCACAATGACGATAATTCATAAATTCTAAACTAATTATTTATGTATTTGTGTGTGTGGGCATTTGTGTGTGTGTGTACACACACAAAGACACATATCATTATCAATAGAATAATGCAGATATATTTGAATACAGTATATTTTTTTCGTTGTCTAGTTAGAAATGCTCACTTTTTTTGGGGGGGTGGGGGTGGGGGGTGGGGGTGGTGGTGATAATCAACATGCACTGAAATAAACAACAATAACAACTGACTAAAACAACAATAACAGTTTATGGGTAGTAACTGCATGTCAGCCCCCACCATACCTCCACCCTAAACATGTATTAGAACCATACCCCACCCTAAACATGTATTAGAATCATACCCCACCCTAAACATGTATTAGAATCATACCCCACCCTAAACATGTATTAGAAAGAGGAAAAAGAATGATCACTCGATGAATTATGCCAAAACAACAATGAAAACTAAATTTAAAATGTAATGAAAAATGTAAATAGAAAGAACCCTAACTACCTTGAATATTTCAGAGTTTTGTCTTGTTTTTTAGGAGAAACAAAGTCTGTATCTCCATGACCATCAAAGTGATCAATGTCCTCTTCTATCAACGTTGATAATTTCCTGGGTGGATTTAACAACTGTCTGAAAGTGTAAGCTATTTTACTTAAGAATATGCTTGGAGTATCGAATTATATGGATATTAATACTGTAATATATTTGGATATTAATAAATAATATATGATAAGACTTCTAACTAACTACAAGACACAGATTAGTATGTCATGGTCATCAAAAGACAACTGATACAGTTAGTGAACAACTCAATAAACATCAATTTCTATTTACAACACAAAGAAACAAAACTTATCTACTTACATGTACATTACTTTACAATCAATTAAACTAAATTCCAATTTTGATAGATTCAAATTATTCAACAATGGTACTTTACGAAAAATATTTATCATGCTCCATTTTGTCAAAAAGAAATTAACATGGTCTGACAAGAAAATAAGATATGTCTCCTGTTCAAATAACTGAAAACTGTTTATTTTATAACAATTTTGTTTTTTAAAACTGAACCTAACATTTTAAGAATTCTTCATTTTTAAACTTTTTATCTGTGATCTGGGTGTGCACTTTACGGCTGCCTGATCGCTCACGGCGAGTCAAAATAGCATCGGGCAAGTCAAAACCTTATCACGTGTTGCCCGCTTAATGACAGAAAATTTCCATATATTTTATTGTTTATAAAAATGCAAATAACTAATGTTTGTAAGAGATCGGTAAGTTATTTTTTATTTATGGTTTTCAGCTGGTTTCCTGTTAATATCTGCGCAACCAAACCCATATAGGACATAATAACGACCACTTCCCCATTATATCAAAGTCTAAAACCATTCGGAATGCCTCGGCTAGTTTTGATTATGTATTTGGAAAATCTCGACCACATAAATGTATTCATACAACATGTAGGTGCAATCAGAACACCTCGGCCATGTCCATCTTTACTTTCCATTTAGTTACAATCGGAACAACTCGTCACATTCCGATACGGTATGTTTCGCAAACAGATTTTGTTTACGAGACTGAGGTTTTCTGACGTTACATTGTGTTGGAACGTTTTCGTTTCTTACGGAATATACCGAGTCTACTATACCAAACACCCAATTGTCACTGTCAATGATGTCAACAACAGCTATCATTGCCTGTGCACATACGAGTGTTAAATAGGAATGCTGGTCAACTCGCCCCAAAGCCAACTCGCCTCAAACTTTACTGTCCATAAATAATTGTGACAAAATTAAAAATCGACGTCTACAACTTTGGTGTCATTTTATTTATTAATATTACTGCAGTGAAACTCCGCTATTACTACCGCTTATTAAATGGTTTTATATTGGGGAGATCTTAATATCGGATAAATAATAATCTATTACAATGAACTGTCAAGCCTAATTTAGTTTGTTCCTTGTGTCCTTAAAGGAATGATCAGGCAAGGCTTTTGGACTCCGACTGGTGTGCATATTCAACAATATTTAATGCACATTAGCTTAAAATGTTGGTATATTAATTTTCAAAATGTAACGATATGAGTTGACTAAACAGTGTGGGGCGAGTTGGTTTTGGGGCGAGTTAAATAGTGATAATTATGCCTTTAACTTGTGTTGTATGTTTATTTCTGTAGTGGATGTGATTATTGTTTGTATAGATTGCTCTGTAGTGGATGTGATTATTGTTTGTATAGATTGCTGTCAGCTTAGGTTTTTTTTTTTTAATTCCTCGTCATACGGTCAATAAAAGCACCTTATTTATTCCAAGACCGGACTTTGGTAAAACATTCCAGATTTTTGACTGTGTGGGGCCCGTGACAACACAAAAATTAGAATTTAATTACAACAGTTTGTAATAAAACTAAAACAAGTTCTGTTTCCTTCTTTTCTGTTGTTATTATTGTTTGTCTGATATAATAACATGTTTTTAAAGTGCAATTTAAGTAAGTTCTTTTTTAAAACGAAATTCGGTCGCGGGCCATTCAAAAGTTGTACGGGGAAAGTCAAAGTGTTGCTGTGAGTGGCCAGATTGTCCAGTCCAAAAAAAAGTCCCAAGTGCATACCCTGTGTGATTATGTAAGACAGCATGAATTACAAGCCTCAGTGGTGTAATGGGTAAGCAATCAGACTAAAGACTGCCACATCTTGACAAGTGTGTGCATGTCTTACACACCAGTGTCTCAAAGCTGCCCCAAGAGAGGCAAGCTAATCAGATGGATTTGAATTTCCAATGAACATGCAATATACAGGTCATTATACAGTCAGTTATATACACTGACAATTGTACTGCTGAGGACAGCATGTAGCAATGTCCTTATACTACAGTCAACTGAATACACTGACAATTGTACTGCTGGAGGCAGAATGTAGTAAAGTCTTTATACAGTCAACTGAGTACACTGTGTCAGCGGTGGATTCTTTTTGCCCCCCCCCCCCCCCCCCCCCCCCCCCCATTCCAAGCATTGCCCTATAACTGATACATCAAAGGTGAGTTATGTCCCATCCTGTCAATAACAAAGTGTATATACAAGATCCCTTGCTACTTTTGGGAGTAGCGTTTGTTGTAAAAACTGGTTTCCCCTATATCTGTCTCTCTCTGTCTCTCTCTGTCTCGGCCTCCTCCAAACTATTACCAAATAGCCAGTTTAGAAAGTGCCATTAAACAAATATATTACTTTAATTTCCTTTAGGTTCCCTTTATGAAGGTATATACAGACATGAAACTCTGCCTATACACAGTGACATATGGTACATCATCTTGTCTGTGAATAATAGTAACCACGTGTGTATCTTATATCTTTTCATAATACAATGCACAGAGCTGAAGGTGTTACTCAAGATGATTTCCATGGCAATCAGCATATAATAAATGCCAGTGCCAACTGAAGCATATTTATGTAGTTCTTCACGGTTAACTCGGTATACAGTGGTAATCACTTTACTTAATGCTAACTTGCTTTTCAAATGAAATCTTTTTCTTTCTTTCTTAAATGTTTTTTAGACATAAATGGTCAAAGATCGTAGTACTATATGGAATGACTTCTATTTAACCACATATTTATCAATAACATCAAATCACTTGAATCTTATTTTTGGAGCAGATACTTCATTTGAAAATGTAGGAAAAGATGTTGGAAAATATCAGAATCATCTTTACAACAAAGTTTGCCAGTCCACTCCACTTCACAGTCCTTGTCTCTGCAACCATAACAGGTGAGTGTCTCATGTAACCATTACCTGTGAACCTGTCATTTGATATCAGCTCTGTGCTGTGGGCTTTGTCTGGTGATTTCTACTTCAGGATATGCAGTTCTCACTTGACCTGACACTAAGAGGTATTCCCATTCTCCTGTTATAGCCTACTAATGGTTGACAGTTGACAGTGCAGTGGGCAAGTCAAATTTGTTAGCTCTGGCAGACAAGGAAGCCAGCCTTGTGGTCAGTTAACATTGGCTAAACATGGTTTGGGCTCTAAATGTTAGAGGATGCTCATAACAAAACGCATGTACAGAGATGGTACTCATGGAAAATGATAGACAACATGAGGGTAACTACATGCTGAAGGTCATTTGCCGAATCACTGGTAAAGTTGTACTTCGAGGATGAATTATTTGGCTTATTTAATAAAATGCACCAATATTGTACAAACACCTTTTAAATGCCTGAAAATAACATAAAACCTGTGAACAACAGGGTATTTATGCCTTAATAACATGACCCCCAAAAATCTATGCTAACAATAGACACACAACAAATTAATGCTTAGGCCATCTTTTAAAAAAATGGATGATTTGCTTACCCTAACCCACTATTTTTACAATAAGATGGTTGCAGCAGCAATTTAATCTTATTATTATTTCTTATTATTTTGATCAACACTGAAAATAAAAACAATTTATAACTAAATAAAAAAACTTGGGTCAGGATAGAGCAAACAGTATATTTTTTTAAATGTTGGCCTAATGTTTTTTTTACCAAGATACACTTCTACACTATATATATATAAGTATAAGTCCATACAATTATATCTGTATCAAATCATCTTACCTGCTATTTTGAGAGGAATGGTAAACCTCGAAACTCTCAAAGCTACGATAAGCATCTTCTTCTGAATCTAAAGCCTCCACATCGAAATCATCCCCTGAACATTTGTCACCACAGTACTCATATACATTCTGTGCTTTAAGATGGAAACTGACAGACTTGCCGTCGGTTCTCACAGGTCCCGCATGTCCCAACATAAAGTCATGATGGCTGTCTACATTCTCCGGCGTTGTGTCCGTGGTGGACGAAGCATAACCCACATCCTCTGTGCAATCCTTCTGACCCTGTTCTATAGCAGAATGATAGCTGGAGCTGCGATTCCGAGGCAGAGGCTGACCATGATCATTCATGTCTTTCCTATTTTCAATAGCCGCCTTAAAACTAAACCGTCTTACTCCAGCCGGTGACTTCACACCATTGACATTGTGCTGTTGTTGCTGCTGCTGTTTCAAGTACGAGCAGTCCGACGCTGTATTGCTGTCTGCACTATTCGACGTTGTGGTTGTTGTGGTACTACTGTTCTCATGTCTGGCTGAACTGCGAATAAAGTCCCTACGTTTGTTCTGACCGTCAGTACTGCGGTGATAGCGTGGACTGGTATCAATTCCACTGGTGCTGGAGCTGCTGGAGGTGTTAAGACTGGTGTACGATACAATGTTCCGATTGCCATCCCACGCACACTGCTGTCTGTTCTGGTGCAATGATGGACATGATAAGGTGTGGTGTGGTGCCAGTCTGCTGTCATCATACCTCGACTTGTCCATGTCAAACGAGTGGTGGGCCAGGCCGCTAAACGTACACACTTTCTTACTACTCTGTCTCAACCGGCCGTATCTTCCGTCAAAGAAATCAATTGTCAAAGCATCTGCAATAAAACTATTTACATTATAAGGTGTTCAGTATTTGTTCAGTTTATATTACAAGGCTTTCACGGTCTTTTCAGTTCAAAGCAAAGTTTGAAAATTGAGTAAATGTCTACATCAATATAGCTGATTTATGCTAGGGTCATGATGCCAAAATACACAGATAATAATAATTAAAACAAAACAAATGTATTTGGTAAGTTTTGGGGTCAAGATGCATTGGTAACAAATAGGATGGATTCAGGACAACTATTATATAACTTATTCAAACAGATAGTCTTGAGAGGGTCTGAAGACATGAACTGTTTTAACTGCAAATGTTCTCAGATGCATTCTGAGTTGTTTTGAATCAGCTTTTCTATTATTTCCAGTGACTTTGTATATTCAGAAAACTAAGTTTTCAACAACAAAATATTTGTACTGACCCAAAAACCCTAAATTGCTTGAAATTTCAGCATCATCAATAAAAGTAAATTTGTGACAAGAAGACCACTGATCTATGTCAGCAAATTGGAAAACTCTGTAAGGTTATCCCTAGTAATTTGTCAGTTATGTTAGTGGCATAGACGTCTGTAAATTTTCACAACTTAAGACAATAGTAAACTATCGCAAAATGTGAACCAGTCTACAGATCATAAGAAAAAGTTACAATTGCAATAGTAGGTACCATATTTATTACAATCATTTTTAGAATCAGACCACTTTGCATTTTTTGCACATTTTTTAAGAATATTTAGGCTACACTTTTACGTTTCGGTAACATTTTCTCAGATTGCAAGGTTGACCAATGAAATCAACGCTTACATATCTAATTATTGTAACCAATAGTGCTGACCAATGAAAATGATAATCGATAACATGCTATGGCTACATGCCTTGCTTGATTGAACGAGGCCGCCTGAATGTACTGATGTTCCGACATGGTTATTCTGATTTTATGGCCATGTGTATATGGCGGTCTCACCACCGTTTAGTAAACACGTTGCGCATATTGGGCACATTTATGTGCGCCGTCGGGAGCATTGGCGTAATTTATTTTGGTCCATTCATGAAAAAATAGTACCAATGGGGCATCCTAGAATGAACACTGCCACTGGAGCACATTGATTTATTAATCATCGGTTATTGGATGTCAAACATTTAGTGATTTTGATCTACAGTCTTAGAGAGAAAACCCGCTGCATTTTTCCATTAGTAGCAAGGGATCATTTATATGCACCATCCCACAGACAGGAAAGCACATACAATGGCCTTTGAAATACCAGTCATGGTGCACTGGATGAAATGAGAAATAGCCCAACAAGCCCACAGATGTGGATCAATCCCAGACAGATCACGCATCAGATGAGCTAATAAAGATTAAAATGATTAAGATTGAGTAAGTGCATCAGTTACCGACAAGAGGTGAACTCGGGGAGTGAGGTGCGGGGTTGTACTGTCTACACAGGCTTCCCAACTCCAACGACATCTGCTTTCCTTTCTGAAAACAGAGATCCATTATACTGTGAAGAACATACAATATGGGGACACAATATTTTAACACATTTCATTTAATAAAAATAAAAGGGAAACAAAAATATTCCAATTTATCAACATCTATTTGTGTACATTTTTCCACAATTTAGTTTTAAAATTAACTCAGTACCATAAAGGTATTTATAGAAAATCATATTCAGTGGCGTTGATTATTAATCATATTTAAAAACATGTCAATAAAATTAGTATTCAATTATCAGCTCAAACACCTCATGAGCTAAACCCATTAATTATTCTATGCGCATAGATTGACCATCATTGACCATCTCAGTACTCCTCTGTGATTCATTGAAACTGATCACCAAACAAACACCAAACAGACAAATGAGACTATGATTGTCATATCATCCATATTGTGGACAAGGCAATATTAGGAATTGATACGAACCAGAACACCAAGTGCGGCCTGCCGTTTCACCAGTTGTCCTTTGAGTGTTTCGATCTCCTTGGAAATCTGATCCTTTAGAAGGTCTGTTGAACTGGAGACAGGACTATCATTCTAGAAAATCAAATACATTTGCTGGTTATTAAAACAATCTTTTATTACTATAATAAGCATATTTCATTAGTACTGTCTTTTGGTTTTCTAAACAATGTGGGGGCGGGATGTAGCCAAGTGGTAAAGCGTTCGCTTGATGCGCAGTCGGTCTAGGATCGATCCCTGTCAGTGGACCCATTAGGCTATTTCTCGTTCCAGCCAGTGCTCCACAACTGATGTAACAAAGGCCATGGTATGTACTATCCTGTCTGTCTGATGGTGCATATAAAAAAATCCTTTGCTGCTAATCAAAAAGAATAGCTCATGAAGTGGCGACAGTGGGTTTCCTCTCAATACCTGTGTGGTCTTTAACCATATGTCTGATGCCATAGAACCAACTGTAAATAAAATGTGTTGAGTGTGTCCTTAAATAAAACATTTCCTTCCTTCTAAACAATGTTCTGCAGGTGTCATTAAACATACATTTAGTTAATTTATGCAGGATAAAATGTTAACTAGGTACTAATTAAGGTAAAAGAAGTTAACTATTAACGCAATTAAGGTGATTAAAATAATTATTTCATATCTATTAGTCAAAATAATTTAAATCTTTTAACCTATCTCTACTGACCAAATGAAAAAATAATTAAGCATTTTTTTTTTTTAATTTTTTAAAGAAAGTGAGAAAGAAAAATAAAATTTTTATTGTGTAAGTTTTACTTTGAGGACTATATTTGTACAAACTGAAAACATCCACTCAATAACTGAATCAAGAAAACGAGAATCATATTTATTAGGTTACTGGCGGCCGAGTGGATGCGAGAGATTTGCTTACTGTGGACACGTCTGACCATTTTCACAGCCAGTCGACAATTGTGCACTGTCTGCCGATCTCACGAACCTGATCGTCCACGTACTCCATCTCGGCTTCCTTGTGAACCAGCCTCCATATATCTTGTAAATCAACTTGTCTTGCCAGCTTGGCCTTTGATAAATGTCCCTGCAAACAAAATTAGCGCCACTACAATATTGATCACTTCCCACACCCTCACCTTGCAAATTGCCCATTACAAGATCAAGTGTTTAATGAGGTCAGAGATGTGCCATTTGTCTGTTAAAACAGACCACACCAGCAACAGCTGTAATTAACCAAAGATAAAAAACGATGCACTCGACATGTTTTCAATTACTTGCAATGTCAGGGATGTAGACCAGCGGTAGAGCACTCGCCTGAGGTTTGATGACTCACAGGAATGATCGCCCGTCTCATCCAGTGCCCCACAAATCAGATATCAAATGATGCCATTAAACTAAGAATGAAAAACCAAGTTAGGTTTACTTTATGTCAAAACAAGGGCGAGACGTAGCCCAGTGGTAAAGTGCTCACTTGATGCACAGTCGGTCTGGGATCAATCTCCACCAGTGGGCCCATTGGGCTATTTCTCATTCCAGCTAGAGCACCACGACTGGTACATCAAAGGCTGTGGTATGTGCTATCCTGTCTATGGGATGGTGCATATAAAAGATCCCTTGCTACTAATAGAAAAATTAGCCGGTTTCTTCTCTAAGACTATATGTCAAAATTAACAAATGTTTAACATCCAATAGTCGATGATTAATAAATCAATGCTAATCAAAAAGAGTAGCCCATGAAGTGGCGACAGCAGGTTTCCTCCCTCAATATCTGTGTGGTCCTTAACCATATGTCTGACACCATATAACCGTAAATAAAATGTGTTGAGTGCGCCGTTAAATAAAACATTTCCTTTCCATTCCTTATGTCAAAACAAAACATTCTGGTTAGTCGTACACATAAATGGGTACACAAATCACAATGCTATTCAAATACAATCTTGTTAAGTTTCTTTTAAAAACAAGAAATGTTTTAATTAAATTATGATTTTTTTGTTTATTCAAGTGTCATTTAATACATATATAAAGTGCTGATTTGGATCAACATATTATGGCAACAATAGTGAACAACAGGTATCATCCAATTAATGCTAAAAAGCAACAAAGAGCAGTGAAACCGGTCTAAACCGGATCATGCCAGGGATCAATTATTGATCCCATTTACACACGATCCGCTGTTTAGAGGGTGGTGTTTTGCCATTTACAAACTTTGGTACCACGAAACTTGGCCGGTTTTCACAGGATCCCAATTTGTTCAGTGTCCGGTTTAGACAGGTTTTACTCTATATTTGTATCAGTAATTTGTAACTGACAATTAAACCAACCTCTAATTCAGAACATATCTGTTTTTCTCTTTCCAGTGTTTCTTGAAGCTTGGTGGATGTCACTGCAAATAACAATAGAGATCTATTTGTATATTCTCTTTAACTGAGTAATTAACTAACAATTTATACAAAAGATACAAACCTATCACTTTGTTATTGAAAAATGGAACAATGAAAAATTTACACCAAATCATTAAACCAAATAAAAATACCACAAATAAATTAAAAGCAAAAATGATCCTCTTAAATGCATTTATGAGTAAACCTACATGATAAATTCCATAACAACATAATTTAAGTTTTTAAAATTTTTAATAAATAAATAAAGTACTTACATTCAGCACAGTGGTACTTTTCCGACAAATCCAAGTTGGCCCTAAAATCAGAAATGAAATATACTAAATCAATTTTAGAAAAACATAGAAAGGACCTAAACAAGTGTTTCCAAATATTGAAACATGTCCTGATCATTGTCCAATAACACAGTGACGACTCCACAGACATGCAGCTCTGATGAAAAACCAACAACAAGAATAGATCCTACAGTCACCTCAAGACGTCACTACCATAGAACCAGTAAAACCTCTGTAATTATAGTAGTACAATAAACCTATTTGTGATAATAATTTTTTTTAAAACCCTATACATTTGATAGGTTCTTGAAGCTACTGAGCTTTTTGTAATTCACAACAGATTTGTCATACCTGAATATTTTTAATGCCCAGAACATATACTTGATAATAAATGGTAGATCATATACAATTCTCTTTCATTCAGCTGGATATATAAACAGAAATTTAACTAAATGCATAAATTTCTTTTTACTGTTATTTTTTAACTGACTGATGATCAAAACAAATTGAAATTTACGTAACAGACACACAAACAGAATGACCATTAATGTAAAATAGTGTGACCCATGGAACCAACAAACTGGTTATGGTAAAACTGTTGTTTAATCCTTACATATGACAGCAGAGTGTCAATAACTCAAACCTACTGTTTCTTTTCTATCTGTTCACAAATATAGTCTTTGGTGCAATGATGCTCACACCTAAAATAGAAATGCTACATAAACCTGTCCTAGACACATTAAAAAAAATATGCATATATCTTCAGTTAGACCTTAGAAATGCCAAAATACTTTGGCTTGCAAATAATATTAGCCATGAAAATACCTAGAGTAATTGAATCAGTAACCGTCTTGGTGGCTAAGAGAACATCTTTAGATACCTCCGAGTAACCAATGAAGTTGGCTCGCCCTAGTGTTTGTGTGTTGAAACTTGTACTGACACACACACACCACACACAAAACAACAAGAAGCACTTTATTTCAGCAAATCTAATCTATTCTCCCAAATGTAAATTTTGTAGATAGGAAAAGACCCACACCCATGCTTTCTTATTTTGTTATCATGTATTAATGTTCTGCTGTACAGTAATTTGGACAAACCAATAAAATGTACATTTTGTAGATAGGAAAAGACCCACACCCATGCTTTCTTATTTTGTTATCATGTATTAATCTTCTGCTGTACAGTAATTTGGACAAACCAATAAAATGTACATTTTGTAGATAGGAAAAGACCCACACCCATGCTTTCTTATTTTGTTATCATGTATTAATCTTCTGCTGTACAGTAATTTGGACAAACCAATAAAATGTTTATTTCAGCTATTAACCTGTTTTATTCTTTAAAAATGTCGAGTTTATAGTTAGAAGAAAAATGTCTTGCTATATGGTTGTCATATGTAACTTTTGTTTGGATTTTAACAAGTTCTATTTTCAAAATGTAAATTTTCAAGAGCCAGCAAAAAAGGTACAATTTCACAGGGTAATCTTAACTCATTTTGACTAAATTAAGAATAAAATTTCACCAAAGAAATAAGACATTTGCTATGAGTGTGTGTGCGTGTGTGCATACATGTACATGTGTGTTTACAAGTTTCAGAAATTGGTTCATATCTTCAACTCAAACTTTTAAAATAACAAAACCGCCCCCAAAACCACCTCTCACACCCCACCCCTCAAAAAAAATTATATAAAAAAATCCTATTTTCCTTGTTCAGGTAACAACCTGCAACTCCTAATCACTATGTTAACAATTCAACTTCATTAACAATCAAAACAAATTTTCATGAATATGTATGTCAAATAGCTTTTCACTTCACACAATTTCCGTAACAATATGTAACTCCTAACGGCTACATCAACAACCTGATTGCATTAAAAAGTGTATGTGTATGTGTGTGTCATACATGATTTCATTTCCTGTAAGTTCTGTGAAAAGGATCACTTGAGCCATTAAGACCTAATATCATCTAATATCAACCCCCATCAATTCACACCTTCTTAACCACAGTCAAACATCCCTGGAGATAAGTGAGGTCTGGATTGCCATAAATCCTTCCTGTACAATAAACCCAACCTGTTCAAGGGAATCTTGAAAAATCAATAACGACTGTGGCCTGAATATCTTTTACAGACATTACGCCAGTTTATGCGCCACTCTTAAACAACTGAGGTAACACAAAAAGTTGCAATAATGATAACTAAAATCATCAAAGTTCTAGCGGTGTTGTACAATGTTGTACAAGTCTTCTCTGTAAAACTCTTTCATTTTGATTTTATTTCCTGCTTATATTTACTATGTTCTCATGTCACACACCTCAGCTATTAGACCTGTTTGCCTCAGACAAATTGGGAGGAAGAAGCAGCCTTTGAAATGCACACAATTATACGAAGGCAGTAAAGTGCCATTGCATATTAATTTTACCATGGCATTGCATTAGTAATTAAAAATAGGCAGGGTTTTATTTCTAAAATTTGACTTGACACCCATGGCTTTGATTCTGGGAATTTTAGCGTCGTTTTATAAAAAATTGGGAATGTTCAGTTTCATTTTTAAAAAATCTTATTATGTGAAGTTAGAATTAAAAAGAGTAATACAAAACATATACTTGCAATTGATTCAAATTAATATATTTATTTTGCATTATGAAATGTTATGGGTAAATGATGGAGTGTTCAAGTTTGTCAAGTGTTGCATATTGCTTTCAAAATACATGTATATATTTATAGAATAAAATAGGAATTATTTACATTCAGTTAGGACATTTTTTAGTTCAAAATTGGGAATAAAAAAATGACAGATTGGTTTTGGGGGAATGGTGGGGAATGATGCCGATAATCAGTCTAGAAACATAGGTGATAAAACCTTGCAAACACGTGTGTGTGTATGTGTACATATATATATATATATATATATATATGATCTGCATACATAAATATAGTCTATTTTAAATGTATTTGAGATTAAATAAAATAAAAACCTATACTCTTAAGCAAAACATTTAAGTGTTGATTGTCAGTAATTCTTTGGCTTCACATATAAAGAAAACAAACTATTTTAGAAATATAAAAAATGTTTTATTAACTTTCATTCTGTCATGTCATAGGGTTTTACATGCACATTCAGAACAAGCTGTTGTAGCGCACAGAGCCGGCCTTGGCCGGCTCCTCCGTCCATGACAGGAAAGGTGGGGGGAGGGGAGAGGAAGGACCGCCTGCACTGGCAGGTGCAAGGGAGCACCAGCAGCCTGATCAAATCGGTAGCAGGCGGGTGGGGGTGGTGGTGGAGCTATGGAATTTGAATGGAGCAGTTAAATGCCAAAGAGAAAAGGGTGCGCAATTTTGATTGAGGGAATTTGGCGCAATTTTGAACGGTCGGTCGAAAGGTATATGGCCGAGCTAATATAGGTTTTGATATTAGTGAATCGAGAGTAGCTCGTTAATTTTAGACCTTTACGATGCTGTGTGGTCTCTCTAGGTTGCCCATAGGGCCCTTATAAGGGCCTGACTGCTTCTGGTCGAGGCATCACCAAGTACAAAGTTATTACCAGCAGCAAGTATTGGGCGTTTGGGTGGGGGAGGCCGATATTCTTTTGTTCAGCTTCCCCCGGGTGCATTGCAATTGTGTACTCGGAACGGTATTCTTTTGTCCGGTTCCTTATTAGAGTACGTGCTGGACCATTAAATGGGGGCGGGTGCATTGTTATCATTAGTCAATGCACCCTGTGTACTGATGCAGTGAGCGTGTAGTCTGTGTGTGAATCTTAGTTTTGTGTTACAGTTGTACCTATTGTCTTAAGTCCCTATTCTAGTGAGTTCAACGGTCATTCAAGACCACCCATCCCCCTCCGTCCTTGTATAGCATTGAATACAATGACGGAGGGGGAGTTAAACTAGCCTAGCTATCTAATTTGAAGGGTTAAACCCTTATAGTGTAGGTATTGGTTTAAAAGCCTAGTGCTTGGCATACTTAACTTTATTACCAATGCAATAAAACGAAACTAACGGTGGCAAGTAGCAATTGTATACATATATGCACCGATCTAGGTACTTAGTTTGAAGAATTTTGATTCCCAGCCCCTAAATATAGGATTTTAGTAGGCTTACTTGGTTTGTCTTCAGGCTATCTGGATAGTTGGGCATCGGTTTTCCTGCATGTCTTTGCTTCTGGGACCCTAGTTGACTTACCTTAGTTGGCTAGGATGGAATGCATCAGTAATATAATTTTAAAAAACATGGTGCAGGTGCAAAGACAAATTTGTGCAGTTTGGTTACAGTTTCCATTCTGTGACAAGTTATCCAATTTATAGCTATGCTTCGAAAATACAAATAAACACCAGCTTTAAATGTCTCAACTGTGTAGTCTTGGAGCTGTGTTGCTTATGATATTTCCCCCATTTTATGATGACATAAAAATGTATTTCTGATTGCCACCATGAAGTTCAAGGCATGTGTCACTATTCCACTTCAAAAATTAATAATACATTATTCACCTACTTAAATTTGTATCCATATCAAATCATGTAGTTTACAGCTTTGTTTTGTGTACAAATGTTTAAAATAATTTGCAAAAACAAATTAACTGTTACCCATGTGTCTACATGTAAATTTTGCTAATTAAGTTAGCCAGCTGTAAACACTGATTAAAACCAAAAAGAAGTTGAAATTAAGTTTAAGATTCCATTGACCTGATCAGATAGCGAAATAAGTATATATATATATATAGTGACTGGTCAGTCTAGACTCTAATGCCATGACAACACCATACAAATTGTATGTGTGTGATATCATTAGAGATCGAGTAAATCTTTTATTTTTATAAGAATGGATCCTGGTAACTGATAGGTTACGACCCATTTATCAAGTTTACAATTTATATTATATTATTATTACAAAAAAATCTCTTCAAATTCATTCATAACACCGTTCTCATTGTATTGATACTGTATGTGAAGATCATTATATTTTGATTAACACTGAAAGGATCATGATTTACGAGGCATAGTTTTGGTTCATGAAGATTTTGTGGAGAACAATGTACTATTCTCATCTTACTAGACATGAGATAACCTTCTGATATCAAGAATAACCATTCTTCACTTATTTTGATTGCTTCACACAAATTATGTAATTGTGTTTATCCAGATAAAATACTGCTAGTAATGTAATATAGCCAAATACTACAGGAGATTGCAAATGTTTATTAAACAATACTGATTTATTGGTACAGAAACCTATACCAAATTGCTTACTTTAATTAAACCACACGCTGTAAATCAACAAATGACATCATGCAGGAAATTGTTAGACATTAGATCCAGCCAGTTCATTCAAAATGTAGAACACTGACAGAAGAAAGTGTACATGACTACTCCTACAAGGGATGGTTTAAATGCACTTCCCAAAATTAGGAGAGTATGTACCGTTGTCTATGATGTACCAGTTGTGGGGCCCTAGTTCTGACAGGATGAAATCAGGCCACCGAGGGCCATCAATCCATGACACTGGTTCTGACAGGATGAAATCAGGCCACCGAGGACCATCAATCCATGACACTGGTTCTGAATGGATGAAATCAGGACACTGAGGGCCATCAATCCATGACACTGTTTCTGACAGGATGAAATCAGGCCACCGAGGGCCATCAATCCATGACACTGGTTCTGACAGGATGAAATCAGGCCACCAAGGACCATCAATCCATGACACTGGTTCTGACAGGATGAAATCAGGCCACCGAGGACCATCAATCCATGACACTGGTTCTGACAGGATGAAATCAGGCCACCGAGGACCATCAATCCATGACACTGGTTCTGACAGGATGAAATCAGGCCACCGAGGACCATCAATCCATGACACTGGTTCTGAATGGATGAAATCAGGCCACCGAGGACCACAGAGGGTCCGTTTTTCAGAGGTTTCACTGTATCCTGTTACTGTTGGGCTGTGGATTTTTCTCCATTAAATCAACACATTAATCATACAGTAATGATAAGTCATTAATTTTGTTAAATGGTCAACTAAAAAAAAAAAATCTGCAAAACTTTCAAGGTATGGTGCCATACCCAAATATTTCTAGGGGATGGTATGTTACCCGTTTTACCCTGTAGGAGAAACCATGCCAATCACCTACATCAAAAATAATAATGCATGTTGATGTTTTTTGTTTTTTTTAAACTGATTGAATTTGTAGTTCAACCTCCCCAGAGATAACAATCTACCATCATTTGCACACATTTGTTGGGTGAATCTCCTCACTACAATTAATACAGAAAATAGATCTCTGAAGAGACAGAATATATGTTATCAATCTCCTCACTACAATTAACACAGAAGATAGATCTCTGAAGAGACAGAATGTATGTTTATCTATCTCCTCACTATAATTAATACAGAAGACAGATCTCTGTAGACAGAATGTATGTATATCTATCTCCTCACTACAATTAACACAGAAAATAGATCTCTGAAGAGACAGAATATATGTTATCAATCTCCTCAATACAATTAACACAGAAGATAGATCTCTGAAGTGACAGAATGTATGTATATCTATCCCCTCACTATAATTAATACAGAAGATAGATCTCTGAAGTGACAGAATGTATGTATATCTATCCCCTCACTATAATTAATACAGAAGACAGATCTCTGTAGACAGAATATATGTATATCTATCTCCTCACTATAATTAATACAAAAGATAGATCTCTGAAGAGACAGAATGTATGTATATCTATTTCCTCACTACAAATAAAACAGAAGATAGATCTCTGTAGACATAATGTATGTATTATCTATCTCCTCACTACAATTAATACAGAAGATAGATCTCTAAAATGACAGAGTGTATGTATATCTGTCTCCTCACTATAATTAAAACAGAAGATAGATCTCTGTAGACAGAATGTATGTATATCAATCTCCTCACTACAATTAATACAGAAGATAGATCTCTGAAGAGACAGAATGTATGTATATCTATCTCCTCACTACAATTAATACAGAAGATAGATCTCTGAAGAGACAGAATGTATGTATATCTATCTCCTCACTACAATTAATACAGAAGATAGATCTCTGAAATGACAGAATGTATGTATATCTATCCCCTCACTACAATTAATACAGAAGATAGATCTCTGTAGACAGAATTTATGTTTATCAATCTCCTCACTACAATTAATACAGAAGATAGATCTCTGAAATGACAGAATGTATGTATGTATATCTATCCCCTCACTACAATTAATACAGAAGATAGATCTCTGTAGACAGTATGTATGTCTATCTATCCCCTCGCTACAATTAATACAGAAGATAGATCTCTGAAGAGACAGAATGTATATATATCCATCTCGTCACTACAAATAAAACAGAAGAAAGATCTCTGTAGACAGAATGTATGTATATCTATCTCCTCACTACAATTAATACAGAAGATAGATCTCTGAAGAGACAGAATGTATGTATATCTAACTCCTCACTACAATTAATACAGAAGATAGATCTCTGAAATGACAGAATGTATGTATATCTATCTCCTCACTATAATTAATACAGAAGATAGATCGCTGTAGACAGAATGTATGTATATCTATCTCCTCACTACAATTAATACAGAAGATAGATCTCTGTAGACAGAATGTATGTATATCTATCTCCTCACTACAATTAATACAGAAGATAGATCTCTGTAGACAGAATGTATGTATATCTATCTCCTCACTACAATTAATACAGAAGATAGATCTCTGAAGAGACAGAATGTATGTATATCTAACTCCTCACTATAATTAATACAGAAGATAGATCTCTGAAGTGACAGAATGTATGTATATCTATCCCCTCATTATAATTAATACAGAAGACAGATCTCTGTAGACAGAATATATGTATATCTATCTCCTCACTACAATTAATACAGAAGATAGATCTCTGTAGACAGAATGTATGTATATCTATCTCCTCACTACAATTAATACAGAAGATAGATCTCTGAAGAGACAGAATGTATGTATATCTAACTCCTCACTATAATTAATACAGAAGATAGATCTCTGAAGTGACAGAATGTATGTATATCTATCCCCTCATTATAATTAATACAGAAGACAGATCTCTGTAGACAGAATATATGTATATCTATCTCCTCACTATAATTAATACAAAAGATAGATCTCTGAAGAGACAGAATGTATGTATATCTATCTCCTCACTACAAATAAAACAGAAGATAGATCTCTGTAGACAGAATGTATGTATTATCTATCTCCTCACTACAATTAACACAGAAGATAGATCTCTGTAGACAGAATGTATGTATATCTATCTCCTCACTATAATTAATACAGACGATAGATCTCTGAAGTGACAGAATGTATGTATATCTATCTCCTCACTATAATTAACACAGAAGATAGATCTCTGTAGACAGAATGTATGTATATCTATCTCCTCACTACAATTAATACAGAAGATAGATCTCTGAAGAGACAGAGTGTAAGTATATCTGTCTTCTCACTATAATTAAAACAGAAGATAGATCTCTGAAGTGACAGAATGTATGTATATCTATCTCCTCACTACAATTAATACAGAAGATAGATCTCTGAAGAGACAGAGTGTATGTATATGTGTCTTCTCACTATAATTAAAACAGAAGATAGATCTCTGAAGTGACAGAATGTATGTATATCTATCTCCTCACTACAATTAATACAGAAGATAGATCTCTGAAGAGACAGTGTATGTATATCTGTCTTCTCACTATAATTAAAACAGAAGATAGATCTCTGAAGAGACAGAGTGTATGTATATGTGTCTTCTCACTATAATTAAAACAGAAGATAGATCTCTGTAGACAGAATGTATGTATATCTATCTCCTCACTACAATTAATACAGAAGATAGATCTCTGAAGTGACAGAATGTATGTATATCTATCTCCTCACTATAATTAATACAGAGACAGATCTCTGTAGACAGAATGTATGTTATCAATCTTCTCACTACAATTAAAACAGAAGATAGATCTCTGAAGAGACAGAATGTATGTATATCTATCGCCTTACTAAAATTAACACAGAAGATAGATCTCTGAAGAGACAGAATGTATGTATATCATGTTTACCAATGTGATATACAGTTATCTGTATTGATATGACAGAGAGGTCTCTCTTCATTTTGTTTTAATCATTATGAAGATAGTAGAAACGGTACCTACTGTTGTTTGCATGAATGACGAACGGATACATTTTCATGTCCCTTAGATTGGCAACTGCATTTAAATGATGTTGAAGAATGGTGTGTGACAGCAAGTAAAAAATGATTGATGATCTATTCCACATCATTAAATAATAAATATTCATGAGATTGAAGAATTAAATAAAAATGTTGACTACTTTAAAATAAAACTAACATGGATGACTCAGTCATTGAGCGTCATTCAAGAAATCTATAAAAGGGGGAGATAATTTTGAAATGTACATGATATACACATATTATGATAAGGATCACAATTCACTGTGAACATAAGATTTTTTTTATAGAATAATCACAATTTAATTTTCTCTTTAACAAGTGATAAAAACAAACTCACCTTGATGCCAGCTTTGCTGCATGAAATGAACGCTTGGAGGAACAACTCCCCATTTTTACATTTGAAATGGAAATAAAATTCTACAGGGTGCTCATCATTATAATGCCAGATTCTAAATCATACAGAGCTCACCGATACTACACTGTTTTGTAGGAGGCACTCTTGTGAACGCTATGGAGGTAATAATCATATCGATCGAACTCTAAATTGGCTACAGTCTTGTGTTGGCATGGATTTCTCAGTCCCCAAAAAGACAGAAATATTCCCACAAAGTGAAAACCCTGTTGCAGTGTCTGTATCTTGCTGAGTTCAAACATTCTGGCTATTCCTTTTTAGGTTAAAATAAAATTTGATCATGATACATCTTGACTCCCAAGTCAAATACAATTTCTTCCGTTGGTGGACTTCAAAAATCAATTTTCTTCAGCTGAGCAATCATTCTTACCACATGAAGATAAACTAGTTCCCCGGCACACTCAGTCTAAAGATTTGCCAACAAAGCGTGTTAAGACAGTTAATGAAACCAGCAAGCACTATTACTACATGAAAATAAACTAGATCCAAGGAGTATTAACACTGAAAACCAGTTATTCTCGATAATCTGCTCATAGTATTTAACCTAGTGATATCTATTATCTAATTAAAAAGTGATATCTGTAATCTAATTAAAAGTGATATCTGGTAACTAATTAACAGCATCTTATCAAATTGTTTTATTGGTAAAACAAGAAAGAAAAAGAAAAGAAGACGTTATTTACAGACATCATAGAAGTCCCAGGGTCGAAATTTCCCTCACCGAGGGTGTATTTTTTCTATCCCACATGACCACATATGATGTGTTTTGTGATATCATAATTTATCAGCATGAGTATGAAAAACCGAGGCTTGCCGAGGATTTTATACTTTTATCAATGAGTGCTGATACATTATGATATCACAAGACACGAGGCGGTATTCTTTTTATTATCCATTATCGTTCTTTTCATTTGCGACAGTTGTAAACAATGTCAGTAATGTGGGTTGAATGTCAGTGGTAGATTCGTTAACTAGCAGAACGGCACTGGCATGACGTCACTAATGGTAAGTTTAGCGCTGAAACAAACACAGTGACATAACAAAACATTGTCTTGTGATTAAAATTAGACCAATCAAGATTATAAGAAGCGATATCTCCTGCGGAGAATATCGCAAATTATAGTGCCAGCGATATCTCCTACAAGCCTTTAATGGATGTATAACTATTATTTTACATGAACAGAAAAAAATGGTTGAAAAAGTATCTTATTTATTTGACCATTTTATTACCGTGTTTGTTTGACATGTTAAATTTTATTCACTTGTCATAGACAGGCCTACATGTGGGGAAAGAAAGCATATTTAGTCTTTGTGATGTCTTTTATCTTCCAGCTCCACACCACAGTCACTGTCTCCACAGCAGCACTATGTGCCTGTCTCTTGTGGCCATTTTTGGGCGGGACATAGCCCAGTGGTAAAGCGCTTATTTGATGCATAGTCGGTCAAGGTTTGATTCATGTCGGTGGGCCCATTGAGCTATTTCTTGCAAAGACTGTGGTATGTGCTATCCTGTCTGTGGGATGTATCATAGCTTAGAGGTTGTGAACTCACCCGGCATGCAATGGTCTCCAAAACTGGTAATGTAGTGAACTCCGTGATAATTCGGCTTTCAAACCAATTGTTGAATTTCTATGTGGGATATTCACATTTGTAATAGGGGCTGTTGCGGAAATTAATTGTAACATGGAAGAATTGTAGTTTTGGGATTTTGGTGTAAATCATCTTTCAAATCAAATTGATAGTTTCCGATAGGGACTAATTTATTTGTAATAGGAGTTGTAGCCTAAATTACCGATATTATAAGTTTTTCATGTAGACCGGTGTTTTATTTGGTATGGAACTTTCAAATAAGTATATTTGTCGGAAATCTCAGGGTAATATTATTGTATAACTTGTCAAATGTCCACAGTATTTTGTTAAGAGCTCTTTGTCTTTGTGTTGAATAAATGTTTTAAAATTGTTGTGTTTTGGTTAACCTTGTGGCAGGTCGTTAGATTACTGGACAGACCATTATTATAAAATGTATTAAGTTGTAGAACCTTTTGGAAGTCCACAACCGAAAGGGGTGGCCGGACCTGGCGTGGGAATTTATCCTTTTTGTAAACACCGAGTCACATGATTTCAAGTGAACTCTGGGTTTCGTTTCAGTAACAGGCCTCCCAGCCACTTGTACATATTAAAATATAGGAAATATAGGCATTTGCATACCAAAATATAGGAGTTTTATAGGAAAATTTGGACCGATTATCATGATTATAGGCATTTTACATGGATTTTTAAAGACATTTACATTACTAATTATATGTTCTTACCTTACCATCTACTACCTCAACAAACAGGGTTGAAAATTAGCAGTCACCTGGTTGCCCGTAGCGACCTTTATTGGCTATGGGCAACTATGAATTTCACAAAGGTAGTCCGTTGGACAACCATTAATTTTAGAATCTGGTGAATATGGTACTAGGTGAAAAATTAACGAACTGAAACTGAATCGAATGTGACAAAACACACCGCTATTGTGCTGGCGCAAACTACAGATCTGGCAACAGACAACATTATAGAACATGTTCTATATTTTGACAACACCAGACTTACCAGACTCAGCCTCAGCTTCTGAGATTTTGGTTCGAGGCTTTAAAAAAAATAATAACTCAAAACGTATTGCAAACACATCATGTTTTTTTTTTTTTAAGTTGTCAGATTAATGGACTGGATATGCCATAATTATTTAGTAGACCTACTTTTTGACATTATTCAATATATTAATCGTATTTAATTAGCGTATGTTATTCTGGGACAAAATCAAATTTGAACATGTACTTTTAACTCACACGAACAATGAAATGTTCCATTACTACATGGATTATTTCAAAAGTCAGTTAACTGGCATGTATGTAGGCCTAAAGATAAAATTCACATAAAAACATATTAATTTATTAAATTGTAAACCCATATCGTGTCAAATAACGTTTTTCGGGGTAAACAATATATATTTATAAAACTGCATAGGAAAAATCCAACGTAATCTGAATGACAAAAACCGTAATACAAGATCTGGGCCGTATCTCTGCACAATGCAGAGTCGATTGGGTATTTGGCAAAGTAGTGGATGATTCCATGAATCTTTATCTATAGTGCCTCATCTTTAGGACGACCACTCCCAAGGAGATCCTTTACTGGAGAGTTCTCCATATTAAACCAGAAGACTGTCACTCCCAGACTATTATACCGTACTAAAACATGCGCAGTTCTACCTTTAGTCTCTTTGTATTGCATTATCGATTACTCAGAGACAATGCAAACGAAGCTGCATACTTTGGCTGTTCTAGTATATTTTTTTGGTATCCGTATCATTTAATGGTAACTTTTAAAGTAACTTTTATTTATACTGGACTATTTTTTTTTTCTCTTTAAATGTGATTTGGGTTGGTATGGGTTTAAAACTTAATAACATGTTTCTACTATGAATTTTAACTTTATTTGTTATGAAGTTACATGTCAATTCCTTTTGGCTGTGCAGTTAAATTGGAGGACTAGTTGAATTCTTCAACTGGCCCTGCTGGCGACCATGGTTTTCATGTTAATTTTCAACCCTGAACAAATATATACCAAGGCTTGCCAGCAGTCCATGCCGATATTCAGGATAATTTTAAAGTTGGTGCATATTCAATGCATCTTCTGAATTTCTAACAGGCTGGCTGCCTTTCATTGCGAATATAACTCAGTAACATATTTTATTCATCGGCATTTTGGCAAAGAAATCGAGTCAAATATAGGAAATGAATCTCAATATAGGAGTTTTATAGGATCCTAGAAAATATATAGGAAATATAGAAAATGAATCTCAATATAGGAGTTTTACAGGATCCTATAAAAAATATAGGAAATGAATCTCAATATAGGAGTTTTATAGGATCCTATAAAAATATAGGAAATATAGGTGGTCTGGGAGGCTTGATATTGCTTTCCTTTACTCTGCAAGAATAGCTTAAGTGGAAACAGTATGATTTGTTGTTTTTATCGCATTCTCTAGACCAAGTGTTGTAGTTACCTGATGTTGGACACCTAATACAGGCATCGAAATAAGCATTGTGTCTGGTAACCCATTTACAGGTTACCACAAAATATAGCCTGGTAACCCATAGGTTAACACAACTATATGAAAGTTAGAATTGAATTCCTGTTACTACTATTTTTAACGCCCTTGTATGTGTACTAGATGATTATTGTAGTATACATGTATTTATGATTCATTCTTTATCTTATCACTGTTCTTAATGTATTACATATAATTCTTTACAAGTAGGTGACTCATATTTAATAACTGAACAACTGAATAAATAAATTGATTAAAATAAAAATATTCTGTTTTCTCTTGTCTCGTATTTTATCATACAACAACGAAAGATAATAATAATTCTGAAATTGTATCGGTACGCGTGAACATCGGAACGAGAAATGGAATCCGGAAGTAAATTTATCTAGTGGGCGCTGCTTAAACGCGGAAACCGAAACCGATATGTATTACCATGCTCATATACCACTTGAGTTTCGAGCATGTCTGTGGCGGGTCCAGTCTCTGGATATCCAGGGGCCTCACCCGCGACAGAAGCTTAAACATGGATTGCCGAAACTGCTTGCAATTTCACAAGTGCGCACAAACATCGGTGCAATTTCGTACGAGAAAACGAAACGCGGAAGTAAATTCATCTAGTGGACGCTGCTTAAACGCGGATAAACTATAATTGCTTGCAATTGCACAAGTGCATGCGAACATCGATGCAATTCCTTACGAGAAAATAAAACGCAGAAGACCGGAATGCATTGTCTGGTTTACATCCAGAAACGAAACTACCGTTAACGTTGAAATTTTTGTCGAGAACGAAAATACGTTCTCGACTTTTCTTACATGTGGTAACCTCCTGGTAACCTGAACGACCGTTCTCGACTTATTTCGATGCCTGTAATAGTTGATGAGTAAACAATCTCCTGGGGTGACATTTAGCAAACATTTCGGTCTCTCCTCCCAAACAACAACAAATATTTGTACAAAATATATACACAGTGAAACCCCTCTAAACCGGACATTTGAGGGACCAAGTAAAATATTCACTTTTAAGAGGTATCCAGTTTAGGTTCTGTTTTGTACCGATTATTAAAAAGGGACCATGAAAAATGTCTGGTTTTGAGAAAATTCGGTTTTGGGAGGTTTCCCTGTATATAGAATGTTTGACTTGTACTTATAACTGGTAGCTATATGCTTACACTTGATCAGGAAACGATAATTGATTATTAATATTCAAATCCACTAGAGACCACGTTCTTGAAAACATGGGAAAAAAACTCTCTTTAATGTACAGGAGGTTCTAAATCCCAAACTGGGCATTGATTGAATTAGTTTTGTGTTCAGTGTTTTCTCTGTAAATATTGTCATGAAGCTGATGAAGTGGCATCCCTCTCGGTGAAAACTTAACCCCGTCTAATCAAGTAAATCTGTCTAAAGAAACACAAATGTATTTGCCAAAAGAAAATTGCTCAGGTTGGTGCTTCTCAAAAATCTATTAATAACCTCATCTTGTAAATCAATAATGTTTTATCTTCAAATCAAAGAATATTTTTTCAAATAAAAATTATCTGCATCGCAGACAGTTGGCCTAAATGACAAAATAGATAGTAATGACTATTCCATCTGCAAACAGAACATCAAAACAAACTGGAACAACTGAGAACTAATTACTGCACTGGCGTAGGAAGTGTGTGTGTGTGTGTGTGTGTGTGGGGGGGGGGGGGGGCACTTAGATATTTTGCTTTATATTTGCTTTGTAATAGTGTAAAAGTGTGTAAATATAAAAGTGTGCCCCCTCCCCCCACCACACACTTTTTGGCACCTTCCTACGCCACTGAATAGTGTAACATGCCTGAACCTCTTTTGGATACAGGCACGCTAATGAAGTAAAGTAATTAGTATATTAGTACATAGGTGACCTCTAGCCCTGCCTTGCTTATATTTTAGACCAGGTTTAAGATGAGTTTTGTCTTAAATACACACATTTTTCTAAATCTGGTGCTACAGACCTTCAGTTTGATCCATTTTAAGTTTACTCTTAGTAGTAAACTAAGATAAAACCAGCCAACTCTGTTTAGGATAGTGGTGTTAAGTTTCTTCTTTGAGCATTTGTAATAAACAAAAACATGTAAGTTTAGTGTTATAACTGAATTCTAAGACAATAACACTAAAGGTCTGTGCCATCAGATTTAGGAAACTATGTATATTTTAGACACAGTATTTAACGACTCTTTTAAAATAGTCATCTGAATGTTACAAAAATTGATAGCTTTTAATACTTAGCACACTCTGGCCTTGTCTGAAGTTGTCTATCTTTCTCTTGCACTCTCTAACTCTCTCCCTCCCCCCCCCCCCCCCCCCCCACTCTCTGTGTCTGTCTGTCTCTCTCTCTGTCCGTTTCTCTCTCTCATATACAGAGGCAGCTGCATATCTCTCTGTCTCTCTCTCTCTCATATACAGAGGCAGCTGCATATCTCTCTCTCTGTCTCTCTCTCTCTCTCTCTCTCTCTCTCTCTCTCTCTCTCTCTCATATATACAGAGGCAGCTGCATAACAAGATATGTTCTCTCTTAATTGGTCAACACTTTTTCATTATCAAGCAGCTGCCAAGAAAGCTACCTACTCTGAAAGCAGTGTAAGAAATCAACCCAGTGTGTTGATGGAGTCAGTTATTAGATGCATACTGGCACCAGTTAATTAAGAAAACAATCTAGCTAAAAGTCTGTCTTCAGGTTTAGAGAAAACAGTATCTCACGCTTGTCTGCACAGATCAAAACAAACACCCACTCTTTTCATTGCAATCGTACACTGAAACTGTATCCAGCATACAAGTATTGCAAGTCATGAAACACACAAGCTACACACACTGAATCTGTATCCAGCATACAAGTATTGCAAGTCATGAAACACACAAGCTACACGCACTGAAATTCTGGATTGTGATACTTCAAAGTTTAATTTTAAACCTCTCATAACAGACAGACATGTTATTTAACGCTGGATAACAAATGATACAAATAGCTGACCTTGTTAGATTTGTGACACTATCATGAAGCTTTTCAATTTCAGCATGCAAAATCACTATCTCCTTGAATTTTTGTTGTAGCTCATCAGACATTTCACCAAACTTGCTTTTTACACTTTCGAGCTGAAAATTAAAACCATGGTTCCAGCGATGAGTATTTCACACAAAAAAGTAATAATAAAATATTAAAAAATAAATAAATAATAATACAATGTAATAATAAATTTAAGAGCAGACAACTAGTATGAGGTATGGTAGTGATTAAATACAGTGAAGCCTGTCTAAACCGATTCCCGTTTGTTCATCATCCGGTTTAGACAGGTTTTACTGTCTATCCTATTCCATTATTTTGAATATTGAATATTTGGTTTAAAGAATCTGCTTTATGAAATTATGTAGCTTTCTCTCTCAAGTATCAAGGCTTTGGAATTTCAAATGTAACAGCAATCAATTTAAGAAATCTGACTGTCTGCTGAGTGCTTGTAAATTCAATACTGAACTGAATATTGGATTTAACTATACCAGCAGTTCTCAAAATGCCAATCTTCGACCCAGCACACAGCAAACTAGCTTTTCCCATGGATTCCATACAGACCCGAGAATTTCCTTGCCTCCTCCCCCCCCCCCCCCCCCCCCCGATTCAGAACCACTGATCTATTCACTCTAATATTACAGGTATTTCAACAGTTTAATTCAAAGCTGCACCATGAGCAGAGATATTACTGGGTATAAACTACCAATAAGACAAAAAACTATTAACAAGTGTCAAAATTATTCCTTTTTTCTTCAATGCCAAATGTACTGGACCAACAACTGTAGTCTGAGCTGGGGAAAATTACAATTAACTTCTAACCTCATCCCTCCCTCCTCCCTTAACTCTTAAGAGTTCACTTCTGGAAAAGCCCTGATGATAAATGGCAGACACATAACACTGGAATGTCATGCAGCACCAAAATCTAACATCATTCATTAGTAAAAATGGATATAACATAACAACTGAACTGGTCAGATAAAGGCTCTACCAATGTCCACAGAGCTAGCGAGGGTAGGAATTAATCTAGATCCAGTGACCATAAGCACGACACGTACAGCATGGCAAACACAAATCTTACGATACGGTCCCCATTAGACATGTCACGAGATTTAGAGAAACAATCTTTCAGCATGACGGTGGATAAACCAACCAGTCCCACACTGCTCAATTATCTCAGTCATTCACTATTCATTTACTATAGATAGATTTTCGTTCTTACATCCAATGAAAAGTTAACTACAAAATTATCAACTTCAAGCTATACAGTTTAAATCTATTTTACTGTATACTTTGTATTCCCAATGCGAGTAAAAAGTGTTATTGCTGCTTTCGCTTTCACATAAGCATCTTACAAAATTCCTACACTAACTGTTGTAAAATTTATTCAAAAACAAAGATGACATCGTTATTCATACATGAAGTCATTCTTGTTCATATTCTGTCTATCCCTACATAGCTAGTCAGGGAAAGTCACACCAACTATGTCATTATTCAATACAGGATATTCAAGGTTTTTTGTAAATTTGAAATAGCCTTTATTGGAAATGAGAAAAAAAAAACCATAATGTCATCTTCTGGTATTTGACTAGAACTTGGCAAAATATTTTTATTATGTCTGGTTTTAACTTTACTTTATTATAAAGCTAACCTTTAAGGTTCTCGCACACTGTCCTGGACACTCACATCAGCTATCTAGTAAGTATCCATGAGAATGGTTTCTAAAAGACCAGTCACTGTGTTATCTTATACTTTCCCATTGAGCTGTGTACTTATTGCAATTAGTGTTGGAAATGGCATACAAACCTAACATCTACCAGCCAATAACATGATAGCATTCAACCCCTGTAATTGCCCATGGCAATCGGCAATGTCGTGGACATTGTTGCAGAGTTTTTCGTTCTTTGCTGCATTTTTTTTGCCATGGTCTCTATTGGATTTTTTTTTCCAAGATGTATTTTTTCCTTATTGTTAAAAATAAAATATACTTTGTGAACTGAAAACAGATTAAACGTAAGTTTTAAAACAGTAACTGCACCGTTGTTACTAAGTATCTGAATCTCAGCGTCATCGGACATGGTAAATACATGTAAATTACCAGCATTAAGCAAGTATCAACTAGGTCATTGAACTCTGTTGACTGTTAAAAGCATGCACTGCAGGGACCACTGAACTGCAGGAGGGGGGTGGGGGGTTGACAACTTATGCATCGTTGAACCGTGGCTATGGTGCATTTTGAGTGTTTTATTTTCAGTAAAATGTTGACATACACTCCTACAAGTCACATGAAGTGTTATGGTCAGCCTAAAGATGAGTTATTTGTAGATATACATATATATAGAGAGAGAGAGAGAGGTCGTTCCGATAGTTTAATAAAAATGTCTGCATTATTTATATTGGCAAAATATGTTACCCTTTTCATGGTACCGAGTGGCCTAATCCAAAAAACAAAACAAACTTTACCGATTTACTTGGGTTTGAAGGGGGGGGGGGGGGGAGAGAGGCATTTGGTCTTGGTGACAGATTTCTAACCGAAATTATGCCGTTATTATGGAAAATTATTTTAATTGTATATCGCATTAAATATGTTTCCACACTTTGATGTAATATAATTAAAATATAAAGATTGAACTGGCACATCACTGTGGACTAACTATGATGTATATGATAAATTGTCATCCCCTTGCAACCCCATTGTTTTTGAACGTGCACGTGTCATTCGCGACGAATACCACCACTGGTATAAATAAATCTTACAAGCATATTGGCAAATAACACAAACACCAAACTAATCATTCAAATTTACTTACAATCTAGAGTTGCAAACATGTTGACGGAAAAAATGCCGAATTCCACTGCAAATTATTTGCCGTGGACATTTTCTTAATTGCAGAGTTTGGCATAGCCATTGCCCAACTGGTATTGGTCTTTTGAAGAATTTTTTTTTTTTTTGAATGAATGAATGTTAACAACACCCCAACAAAAAAATACAATGGCTATTGGGTGTTAAATATAACTTTTCTCTTTTTAATTTTTAAATTTGTTTATGCCTATCACAAATACAGTCGTCCAAAGGGTCAATTTCCTTTGCACACATCAAGTGATCAAACAGACAAACTGCATATCATCTGTAAAACATCCAAGAATCTGGACTCTCTGACAGGAAAACGGGTTTATGTTGTTCTTATGACTGCAATCTTTATTTAACGACTTCAGAAGAGATTCTAAATGCACACAGATATGAGATTAGCAGTTTTGTTAAAGTGGTGGCATCTTCAAAGATGTTAATGTTTTTCGGAGCCTGGAGCTGGCAGAGTCATTTGGTGCTCTGGACTTCCTATTAGATGTGAATCCCCTCCCCTCCCAAAGTAACTTTTAATAAAGCAATGGCAAAACTGAAAAAAAAAACTGTATCATTATAGTCTGCTACGTACATCAAATTAAAGAAAGAAACACAAGGCGTCACCACTGTCATTATATGAAGAGTTCAGATGCAAAAACAGACAAATCCATTTTGATCATTTTCTGTAAAAGAGGTTTTTTTGGTGTGCTTTCTAGGTTAAGCATATCAATTTAGTATAGGGTGATTCTGAATTGTTATAAGTGAAGTAAACCAAGGACAGAATTTCAAAAATATTAATTTATTAATAAAGTAGAAAAATGTAGTTTTTGATTCCGTTTTACGGCAAAAACAGACAAGTCCATACATTTTTTTTCTTCAAATAATGGTCTAAACATTATATGTTTCAAAGTACACAAATATGTTAAAAATGGCAAATATTATGACTGTTATTCAATATTCAACATAAATCAGTATTAATCTAACAAAACAAGAGGTCCTGGGGGAAACAAACATTCATATGACTAGAAATCTAATCAGATTGATATTAACTACAAAGGAATAATCACCGCCACGAAAGAGAGTCAAGGTTCTTAAGGTTTATACAGTTTGTGACTAGTATCGCCACACAAAGTTCCAGTAGGATATAATGTAGCACTAGCTTGAAACCAACCAATGACAGTTCAGTCCTCATCACTGCTTTGCTCGAGGTCCTGTCTGCCAATGTCACGCTGGCCGACATCGGCGAAGATATTCTCATAAAAGATCCGGACAGTGTCAGCTGCACCAATCTCATCAATAAGTTTGAGGACATCAACTTTCTTGGCAGGCTTCACACAGTTGACCATGGGAGTGATGGCTGGCTTGAAGTTCTCCCATTTTCTACCCTTCTTGAGAATAACGTGTTCACAAAAGTCACCACCATAGACTTGCTTGAAACCAACTTGATCCGAATTGATGCGTAGGACCTTGGCGTCGCTGATCTTGAAGGACCTCTGGGACTTGCAATGCGCTGCTGCAGCTGTCTTGAAATCGCGACATTGCCAATCTGTACAATACTCATGTACTTTGCCGTGTTTGTTTTTCGAATAGCAACATACTCATCAGGTAGGAGAATAGTATTATTTTTCCTAATGTCTTGCTCGATCCTCCCGAATACCCTATCTGCTGGAAGAAAACTGTGGCCTCGGACAGGGAATGTGTATTCGATGCTCAGCTGTGGAAAGTTCTGTTTTCGCATAGCACACAGCATCGACAAAACATTGATGTTTTTATTTTGGCCATAGCAGGAGTCTGAAAACAAGCGCAAGTGTTGATTCCTTTTCAGTTGGTCCCCCACAACAGAAATGAAAAAATGGTTTAAGGCTGAAGCCACCATATTGCTATCCTTGCGGTTCTGGCTTTCTAGCCATATGTATAGGTGAATGTCATCTTTTCCCTGTGGAAGACCTCGGCCGCGGTGGTGAACTACACCAAATACATAGAGGTAGAGCTGCCGAGAATAGAAGGTTTGTCCTATGGGAGACTTTGGAAGAACAAGATTCTCCATGATATCAAAACAAACGGTGAATGAATCCTCGACATTATTTAAACTGTCATAGAATCTCCTTGCCATACGCCTGTGAAGAATGAACATGGCCGAACAATTCCGTTTATTATCATCTGTGATGAATGGGTCCTTCAGCTGTAGCCTGAACTTCAGGCATGTGCTGCATATATCCACAGCAGGATGACCAAAGGCCAAGTTGAAATCGTAGACAAAAACACTGTAGTATAGTGAATACGATATCTGTAAATTATTCTGATCCTGAAACATTTGGTGCATCTTTTTGACGTTCAGGTCCGCTGGTAAGTATTTCCGGCCAGGGGCGCCACGCCGAGCATAATGGCTAGCTCGACAAGTGAACGTTGTGATGTGGTCACGAATGGCATGCTTTCTGGCAAGGTTCCTCTCCACATTTCGCACACCTCCACGATGTTCTGGTCTCGCAACTCCATTCTCTGACCAATATTTGGCAATATTCGCTAACCGATCTTTCTTGACACCTGAAACAATAAAATGGAAATGAAAATAAGAAAATTATTAAAATAACGATACTGGAGTACATAACAATAAGCAGTTATCATTCGGCATGAAATCTGGGGAAGATCCACGATTTTATGAAGGTGGGTCCCACCTGAAGGCTCAAAGTACGTGACTATGTCATTAGATAAGACCTGAGCCACTCCCAAAGCCCATATAGTAAGGTTAAAATGTGTGGGAAGGGGTGGGTGGGGGTGGGGGGGGGGGGGGTCAGAATAAATGGGTATAGCCTGGTCTTGGGTAGGGGTGAATATTTGCTAAGTGGAGCTAATTTAGCAGTCATGTAACCATACAGGGGCGTGCGCAGGAAATTTTGCAGGGGGGGGGGGGGGGTCGAGGTGTCTGGCGAAGCCCCTTCTAGGGCTATTCTGAGGTGTTTTCTGCTGGCTAGCCGAGCTGCTTTCTGACCAAAAAAAATTCGCCTTGAGCAGGGGGGGGGGGGGGGGGGACCCCTAAAACCCTCCCCCTGCGCACGCGTCTGCCATACCAGGAAATATGGCCGCTGGAGCAAACAATTGCATAGCCTTGGTCAGTTGGTGTGGCTAGCCACTCTCTGGTTCGGGGGCTAATATTAATTATCTCGCCTGCATGTAAAATACTTGAATTCCATTGATCATTTAGCCTTTGACAAAAACCATTATACACTGGAAGGCAAAGCCAGATTCTCTTATTGAATTGTATTCCCCGCCGAGATATAAATGACGTCATTTTCTAAGGTTTGACGTCATTTTTGTTTTAGGTTTATGGAAGGAAAACATTCAGTTTTAGGGAGACGCCGTACTCTTAGAAAAGTGTAAACCTTTAATCGCGGAAATTTGTAAATACATCATCATAATATATAGTTAAATGTCGGCCAGATAAATCCGTTGAAGAAGTATCTCTCGGGGTAAATGGATTTTTATGCACCGTACCCTCTGTGTGCTCTTTTACCCCGAGTCGAAGCACACAGAGGGCACATAAAAATCCATTTGCCCCTCGTGATGTTTCTACAACTTATAATACTTTTTATTTGCATGGCATTTTGATACTAATGAAAACTAGATCATTTATGGCCTAGGGTCTAGAACTTTATTACACTGGGTACTATACTCACCGAAAATGCTCATGAATGAGGCCTTGCACACTGGTATCTTCTCTTTGTTTGCAGTCAAAGTGAAGTACTTCACTGAAATTTCTCTATTCCTCTTAATTTTAGAAGTATCGTCTATCCTTGGTCGCCTCCGCACACATTTACCGATATCCATGTAAGAAAGCAGGGTGGCATCCTGAGTAACCTTGTTTTCAGTAGAATATAACCGATCATGTGCGTAGGTTAAATCATCATTGGACAGGGAAGTCGCCAAGCACACATTACGTACATTATGTACACACGAAATGCTAGCAAGTTTTTCAGCACCACTATGTCGCGCGTTTTTTGCAAGGGAGCGTCCAGAATTGCCTGAATTGTTCTCCCGTTTACGCCCAATTGGTGATAATACCACTGTCTCGTCAATGTCATCAAAGTTCTCCATTATTAAAGGAAATTTTCGATAAAATACGTAAAAACTTTAGTGAGTAATGAGAGGGATCCTGGGCGCTGCCATGTTGAATCACGTGACTAATTACGGCGTATAGATTGGATAAATGGAGTTGTCGGTATTTGCGAAAAATGATACCCGTCACTTGTCGGTTTCTGAAACGAATCATGGAATTCTTGTGGGTTTTATGAAGTAGGTGTCGGCTTTTGCAAAGAAACAGATATGCTGTCAGTAAATACGCCACCAGTACTATGTAATGGTCGCCATGGTTTATTTTCGACCAAAATGGCGTTTGTCGGTTTTTGCGCCTGAACTCTTCATATATCACTGGGTATTTTTTTTAAAAACCCACCCTGGAAGAGCAGGGATTACCCGACAAAAACACAGAACAAACAGCATGCTTGGCAGTATTTTTAATCTGACTTTTTTTGTCATCTTCTTACACGAATGGAACTCATTTAAAACAAGACAAGTGATGTACAAGTTTAATCTTGCAGGTTATAAAACAATCATTCACCATGTGATTATTAAATGTCATGTAACAGACATTGAAGGAAAAAAGTATTGGTTAAATTTCTCTTCAAAATGACTCACATTTCCTCTTCAGAAATAAGCATCAGTGTTTTAGAGTTGCTGTTATATGTATAATTAAACACTGATGATGCATAATTATCCAATTCTAAGGAGTGAAAATTTACAGCTTTTCTGAGCAACATTTAAAAGTCTGACCAAGTAATTTATACCGAATCAACATTATTACTCAGTAAAAATATGTTTATGCAGATTTAATGGTCTTCAATTAGTCTTAATTTGACAGAAACGATGAACTAAAGGTCAAATTAGTAGAGACTAAGTATAGCAACAAGTCTTAAATTATCCTTAGCTTTGGTTATATCCTACAAATTTAAAATGATACAGTCACTGTAATTTTATAGTCCATTCCACAGGGAACACCTTTTTTCATATTATGGAATTTACTACAACTTATTTATTTCTAAGCCCATTGTTTCGTAACTTGCACGCAAAAATAGTTGTTGTTTTATGTTATTTCCAAAACATTTTTACTTTTCTTCTTACGTCAAACCAAATTAAAATTATGAACAAAAAGCAGTTTTGTATGAGGATGGGACGGACTATAGTACACAATAGTTTTATAATTAATATTAATTACACAGACGTTCCCTTTGGCTCCTGTGATCTATTCAGTAAGTCAGCTACAAGAGACCAACGTGATCAGCTAAGTAAACATTATCGCAGCATATTCAAGTCAAGAAATTATTGGATTCCTCTCAACAAATTTATTTCCTCTCAACTACTTCATTTCCTGATTATTTATATTTATTTAACATATTCTGACTAACAGTGATTGAAACAATCTGCTACGGGTTGAGATTCTAGCAAAAATGAAATTATCAGCTATTTAACCTTCTGACTACTGCAGTCGAGATATCTCGCCCTATGTCACTATCTCGCCCTATGTCACGCCAGTCGACATACTATACACTGTATACCTTGCATTCTCCAGTTCATATTTCCGCCATTTTGCACACGACACTCACAGGAAAGACTTGTATAACAGGAAACAGAAGTCAATCCAGCTTCCTGTCTCTTTAATTGGTGTTTTTCTTTGAAAAAGTGGTTTGCGGCAAGTATTTTCGCTTGACCTTAATGGCAGCATGTAGCGGTCATTTTCAGGGATCAACAGCCGATTGTGACAGCTAATTTGACAATAAATTTGATCGTTTTATTAACAACGAAAATCACCAAATATTGGGATATAAATCGTAGTTTGTTTTTTACATAAAATTCTGGTCAGAAAACCACTTTTTGGGGGAATAATAGACATAAATACTGGACAGCTGGTCACAAATGCCGGTAAGCATATGTGATTCTTTCAATTTTTTGCTTAATTTTAGTCAACATTAATTGATATAAAAATTATAAAAACCCACGAAAATAATACTTACCGATTCATATATGAACTTTATTTTATGTATTTATAAATTATTTAAGTGAATATATGTGAGTAAAAAGTATAAACCCACTCAACATGGATTTTGTCAAAAATTAATCCAGTAGTCTAAAGGTTAAGTAGATCCTTTATATCAGGTATTTTAATCAGTATAACATCACTCTTTTGAGGAACATTCTCATCACAAAACAACTGATTACTTAATTAAATGATCATAAAATGAGATTGCATTCTTTATAAATATCAAGAACTAAAGTAAACAAAGTGCACCATGTAGGCCTAATATAGTATTATACCGATTCTGATACTGATACATACAGTATTCTTAATGCAATCAATTTAAGCAATGCTGGATGGACTGTCTGGAACTCAGTGGTATGTGCTGTCCTGCATTGACAAGTGCACATTAAAGATCTCTTACTCCTAATAAGAGTAGCCAGTAAGAGCTAAGGCAGGCAGCCGAGAGGCAAGCCCAGGACAGCATGCTTGAACCTCAATGTAAGCACAAAAACAAATACTAATTACTAGCATCGTAATGTAACAAATAGAGCTAGCTGTTTGAAGGGAAACGCCAACAACGCTTGATGTCCGTCATCACACTAAGAATGATCAAAAGATCAGACTCCAGAGTAATTCCACACATGCAGGGATTTCTTGACACAAGTGTAAAAACAGGTGCTGAACAATGCACCTGCCACAGACTGCAGCAGTGACCTCATCACAGTGGTTTTGGTAAAAGGAGAGGTCTCAAATACTGCAGCTCAGTGGCAGTGTGCTGGCATCAGGCACCATTAGGTACAGGATCAATCTCCTTTAATGGACTTGGTCCCCACCCACCCACCAGTGTACCATGACTTGTACATCAAAGGCCATGGTATGTACTGTTCTGTGCATATAAAAGATATGTTTTGGAAGGAGTAATCTGTATGGCAGCAACCGGTTTCGTCTCTTTTGACCAAGTATCAAAATAACCAAATGTTAGACAGCTGTAGTTTCAAATGTACTGTGTCGTTTAACATTCCCTTCGTTTCTGAACCAAGGCAATAACCATACATCAGCTCTAGATCCCAAAACTCAGGTAATTTCAAGCAGTGATTTTTTTTTTTTTAAATAAAACAAAGTGATTTGAGAAACTTTTCCAACATCACTTTAAAACTAAAAATCTATGAACTTCAAATTCTAGCTGTTAATTAAGGATTGTTTGTTATTTCTTTTACATTGGGGTATCGGGGTGTGAACATAAACAATCATCTCCAAATTGTGCGAATCGGCGAAGCCGTTCTCACATAAGTTTGCAGATTTCTTTTTTTGGTTCATACCCAGATGAACATAAAAGAAATAACAGACAATACTTATAATTAATTTTAATTATATCTGCTAATAATAACACCAAAATTTCATACTTTATGTCCATAAACAATATTATTACCCATATGGTTAAAAATATCTTGGTACATATCAAAGTGGTACGTCCTACTAGAACACCAAGTGGGTCGTAACACTTTTGACGTCAGATGATGACATCATCAATTAGCGTACTACAACCTTACAGGAATGTCAACGAAATGAGATAAGTGATATAAATTAAGATCGATTATGGGTAATAAATAGGATATTAAACTCGCTACCATTTCGTATCATGTTTATGTCCCTCGTGAAATAATTTTACAATTAAAAATACGATACGAAAACATGATACAAAATGGAAGCTCGTTTAACATCCTATAAATGCTCAAATAAGACAACTTGCTCATATAAAATGATGTCATCAGATATTACATTCCCTGACAACGTAATTTTTACATTCCTCGAGAATTGAACAAACTTCCGTGTCTGGACCAATGGGATGACGTTACGTTGTAATGGATGTAACAGAAATTTAATTATTTATTGTTTAAGAATATGTCTCATACCTCTTCTTGTAGAGATAACTTTTCTATCCTTTCCTCCATTAGCGTTGTCTGTAGTGCAAAAAATCTCTCCTCAGCAGTTTTATCCATGTCTGGCTTTGAGGTTTCAAGAATTTCCACAGACTTGTAATGCAGTTGTTTTAGTTGTTCATTTTCAGCTGGAGTAATAATTAAATATTTAAACTGCATTAAACAAAACAGGTGGAATAAAACTGTTAATTTACCATTTGAAAAGACAACATGAAATTAGTATTTGGAAGGGTGAATAACTGTCAAGTTATTTAAACACAGTCAACCTTCATTATCTCTGTGATGATGGAAACAAACCAAATAGCTCATGATTGTTGTTGTACAGGACATTCAGTGGCGTTTTTGGTTGTGTAATGTAGACAAGACATGATCTATTGAATTGCATGTGATCTAGTGAGACTGAATTACGATTGTTATTTAATGATATTGGTTTTAACCTCATTACCTGTATTTGTGAAAAGCTAGTACACAATGTATTAACTGTCGTACAGGACATGTCCAAGACATGAATTCCAACATCATTTAGAAACAAGACGTATGGAACTAATATGTATTTGAAAAAGCTTATCTGTATTTTTACAACATTTTATAACTGTTAATTACTTTAAACAACTCATTACAAAGGACAGGCCATCAATCTTATTTTATTTTATTTGTATTTTTTGTTATTTTTAAATTGTATGCGTATCATTTCACAAGAAATTTTTATTTGGTTAAAAATATTTTAAACAGCTTACCTTCCAATCTGCATAGAATGCATACCAATTGTTTTAAGCTACAAAAAGAAGGAAAAAAGGAATAAAAAATACTGAAATATATGAATTAAATAAAAAGAATAAGATACATCACTGGTGCTAACATAAAAACAGTTCATAAAAACTGTATTGGTAGTTATAAGGTCAAGATTGATCAAAAGATCTAAATTGAATGTAGCTATTTTTCACTATGAAAGAAAAAAGATGCTGCTGATCATAACAGGCTTGAAATTTTTTTTTGCATTCTGCAATACCGAACAAAATAGTTCTCAAATGTTTGCTTTAGAATGAGCACTGTGCTGAATGATGATAATAAGTTAAAACACTAACATATTTGCTATGCATTTATCATAAAATTGAGCTACTTTTATCAGCTAGGTACTTATGAAATCTCCCTCACCTTCAATATTTGAAGACCACAATTTAATTTAAAATATTAATGAATTTCAATGAAACAGATATTAAGGGGAAATGATACTATTCGGTCAAAATTTAAAAGTCATTACATCTTGAAATTTTCACATATTATAAAGATATCCTTATATCACTAAAATATTTTCAAAAATCATAAATCACCAGACAAAATTTTGATCCACAAACCGTAAAGTGAATAGGTGTATCAAACACTATGACATTTCCTTTTTTCCGTGTGTAGTTGAATTAGTCATGTTTTATATCTATTAACCATTTTTAATTTTCAACTTTTCTGTAATGCAACAGAGAACATTAGTCGTGGAAGTAGCCTACACCACAATCTCATTTAATCATACAGTTTTTAATAGAATTTTATTTAATTTCACAGAACATTATCTCTTTTTGCCAAAACTGTTTTCTTTTTTCCCCTATGTTGACAAAAAAAACAATTATATATGAAACACATTTTGAAAACTAAACACAGACTATGGCTATAGCCTATATAGATGGATGGTATTTTGTTACATCATTGTGTGTTTCAGCGCTAAACCTATCCTTAGTGATGTCATGCCACTGTCATTCTGATAGTTAACAAGTCTACCGCTGCCAAATATAATGGCGCTGCGTGCGATAGTATCATTTCCCCGTAATAATTTTTTTTTTTTTAAACTAACAAAGATGTGTAATAAATTAGTATGATATATTACTGCTTTATAGAGTGTACGGCTGATGTCTCTTCTACGTCAGGTTCTCCTTTAATCGATGGCCACGATCTAGATCTATGAACATCCAAAGTACTTTCAGGTTTACAGACAATGCCATAGATTTCTTTCAGCAAAGGATTGTACTTTCCTTTACATTTCTCAACCTAAAACATAAATAATGAATGAGCCACTAATCCGTTATAGTTAAAAAATATATAATTATATTGGGTTTTTTAATTTATCAGAGTTTATGTGTAGATGTTGCCAACTGTGCAATCGTTTTGACTTTGAGAGAAGAACAGTTATCAATAAGGATAGGCATAGCCAGGAGCAAAGACTTTTACACAATCCATTCAGTCAGTAGCAAAAATTTAGATACACAATTAAATAAAACAAGGATTACCGGATGAAAAAAGCATTCTGAAAGTACTATTAGTGCAATACATGTCCCCTACTGAACCAAACACATTTTGTATCTCCTAAGTTCAAGGGTCATAACTCTGTCAAAAATGGGTAAATCGCCATGAAAGTCAAACTTGATCTTGATAAAATTATACACAAAATTTCAGCTAAATATTTCAGGGCACTGTGAAAAAAAAACACATCTGGAAAACTTATGTGGATGGACGGACAGACAGACATACAGACAGAAGGACGGTAGGGAACTAAAAACAAATGGGAAATATTCAAAACACTGATGAAGACATGTGCCAAGCTGTGCAAGTTCACAAGTCCTAAAATACATAATGGAAGGGAGATAACTGTGATCATTTAAACAAAAGTAAATGGTTAGGTGGTCAGCAGTAAGAGCTAAACATAATAGGACATATATAAAAGCTACAAACTGAAGACTATTCTGAAAGCACAGATGGGCATAGCTGGTCCTTTAATAGCAGTCCCTGCAATTCAGAAAACTGCTTCATCAAAAACAAACGATGATGTTAAAGTACATCAGCCAAAATATACTTTGCCTCTGCATTTGTATTTAAATATGTATAGTAGTATCTCTTCACTGAAGGACAAAAAAACAGAGTGCAAAATGGTGATGTTCATTAATTTTACTTCTGCAATGCTATATTTTAACCTAAACTGTGAGGACTAGAATAAGGTTATTGATACAAATTGTAACAGGATTGGAATCACTCCAATACAAACCAGTTTTACTAGGTCTGTCACCAAGTGTTCCTCTTTGTGAGGAGACAGTTCGAGATCTATGTTGCCCCAAACGGCATCGATTATGAAGGAGTCAGCAGGACTGTTTTCCATCATCATCATCATTTTACTGCTGTGATCTCTCTCGCACAGCGGAGACGGGAGTGGACTGTGATCAAGCTGTCAAATAACAAACATCATACATAATTAAAGTTACTGATCCTAGTTTCTGGGGTGCGTGTCATTTCAATTTTACATTAAATTTCATTTGAAACTACTGCAAACACCAGGACAAGCAGAAACATACTGGAATGGACAACACTGATTATTTATATAAAGTGCACTTTAATGGAGAAAAAATATAATAGCTGAAAATATTATACACTGCCTTTAACATTAACTATTTGTTGGTGTTAGAGGGATGAAGAATGTCATTTTTATTTTATGTAAAATATTTAATATATTTTGTGTGTTATGGGTACACTAAAACATTGACTGCTGACTGATGTGATCCATTCAGGAACAGCCCCAATGTTAAAATATTTGGAAATGGATCCATGTACCTGATTTGGCATGTATTTTTTAAAAGTAGATCCGTACAATTCTTATGATATAGACAGTTTTTTAAAGAAACTCTGCTAATTTAGAAACAAAACGTGACTTGTTAACATTATTTGCATTTTTGTCTAGTAACACCATGTTAACTAGAGCCATCAGAGTTAAGTTTCTAAGCAGCATACAGCCTTTCATTGTTTATATGTGTGACCCCATAACTTCAAAATTGTCTCCTAGTGGCCCCTTATTGTCAGAACCCTATTTTCATGGTAATGCATTACTTGTGCTGTGTTTTTTGTGACTGACCACTGCTTTCAGCTCGTTGTGAATAGATGAACTTCTCTTGAATCCACAGGATGAAAACGATGAACGGCGTGACCCCAGCTCCTCGTCATCCAACATGTAATCATCGCACCCTACAGACATAGATAAGTGTTCCTCTCCCAGATTCTCAAGACTGCAACAAAGAACATTCAAAACAAAACATCTGTCAGGTTTTTGATTTTGTTAAGGACATGGCAAATTATGTCAAAAATATAAAAACACAAGACTAATGATAATAAAGGAAGGAAAAGTATTTTAAAAATGATGTATGTGAGAAAAACAATAGTATAACTTTTCCAAGTAGAAACAACTGAGAATTACAGATCTTAAAATTTAGCAAAATCCACATAAGTGACAATTAGTGACGTAAAACTTTAGCAGTGTTCATATCAAACACTAAAAACATTAGCTAAAAAACTGAGCTGAAGTTGCAGGATCAGCTGAAATAATACTTTTGATCAATTTTGATGTTACGCAGTTTACTGACAACTTAAATTTAGAAGAAAATTGCAGTAATGTGCATGCTAACTAACTGTTGTTGTCTGCGATCATTTTGGTTTAAACAATAGCATGCAACCATAATTGTATGTTCAGTTAATCACCAACAAAACAATCACACAAACATTTTTCAGAACAGTTTGTGTCTTGTATGGTTCACTAAATTTGCTAAAATTTTATGCTCGCTAACATTTCCTGATGTACAACATACAGTGAATCCTTATTAATCCAGACAGTATTTTTGAAAAATAAAATAAAATCAAAGGTTATACAATTTTGTTAGTACTAATGATTCACACATGAAGAGTAGTCACTTTAAATACACAATGATAAGCCAAGCAGAAAATATAAATAATTGAAGTCACTGACCCTACTCTCCAAGCTATGTATCTTTTTTGTTTCACATAAAATCAAATTTGAACATCAGGACAAGAAATGCTGGATTAGCAAAAAGTTGAGTAATCTATAAGTTAATAGTAAAATAGCTGTAACAGCCAAAAATAGTGGACACTTTCTAATATCTAGTCAGTGGGTTTTAGATTTTGCTTTAGATCTAACTAATTTGTGCTCAATCGATTTTTTGTCCTTTCCGAGCACAGCAAGTTTTTTTAGTACAATAATGTTACTAACAGCTTCTGAAGCAGACATACATTTCAAGTTATTTTAATCCAATTACAGTTTATCATTTCAGTGCTTTTCAAATGGAATGTTTTCAGGTCAGCATGATTGTACTTAATTTAGGCATGATTCTTTTAGTTTTTTGTTTGTTATATACATTTTGGTCCTATTATAGCGTTCCTGGTTTTCTGTCGATCTATCATATCATATTTCCTTGGTTATTATTTTTATTTGGTTCTTCTTGTTATTCTTCTTCTTATTAATTATATTAATCTCTAATATTAACCTTACTAATAAGAGAATGCCAGGAACATTATGTTGTGCATGTTATAAAGTATGGTATGAGACCAGTCTAATTTATATTGTGGTGGAAAATTACTCTGGGGTTGTCGGTAGGTTACGGGCTTTGTTATTGTCTGGCCAATCGGGTTTAAGGGTTATAAAAGTCCGTGCATTATCCTTTACTTGGTTTTTGGGTTTCAAACAAGTAAGTCTTGTTTTGTTCTGTAGGATGTTTTTTTGATTGAATTCGTGCTTGCTTCCAAATCATTAGAACGTATTTAAATATTATTATGGGTGGGGAAGAGATTAATTAATTAAATGGTTGTATTTGGCTAAAGGAAATTCCTTTCCCAACGATGACGCTAGCACATTTTTAGTGGGTTGGGAGTTTATCCGTCTAGGGCAGCGTGTCAAGGAATCTGCTTTCCGAATTAGCAAAACGGAGCTAACGAAAAGGGTGCCGTTAGACTATAATAGGAAGTAGGATTCGGGGTTTGACTTGTTGAAGAAAACGCTTTCCGAATTAGCAAAACGGAGCTAACGAAAAGGGTGCCGTTAGACTATAATAGGGAGTTGTTTTTCCGTGTTTTGAGAAGAGCTAGCGGATATCTCAATCTCATTTAGTATTGGTGAACGTTGTTGTGATGGGGAGGTGTTAATTAAAAGGGGACTTAGATTTATTTGTAAATAACTATTAAAATTTAAATGTCAACTGTCTTCGTATTGTGAAATGTTGAGGACTGTTTTCTGTGTTGACCCCCTTGAATAAATATATAATCTATCTTTAAGGGGAAATGTAGTCTGTCTGATACTAGTGTTTAGACATGGTATGTCAAGGCCACCTATTTAGTGTTAATTACATTGAAGTCTACAACTGAAATGGGTAGCTGGACCCGGGTAAAATTTCAAGTGGCATGATTTCGTTTCATACTTGAGTGCGAAATTCATTACATTTGGTGCATCGACCGGGAAACTGAAAATTTAGAATTAGAAAATTTAGGAATCGAAAATTAGGCAAGTCAGAGTTGATTAACAATTCCATTGTTGGTTTTTATTTAAGTAAAAATTAACATTGATTCGGACTAATAATTGTTTTGGATGCGGACATATTTTATTTTTTTGGAAAATTGTATTAGTAAATATGGCAGGCAGACTTGATATACCAGATCTTGACAATGCTCATTTGCAGATAGAAAGGGAAATTAATTCTACTTTGGAGAGAATAAATCATTGTAGACGCAGGTTAGTGCGCTTAGTAGTGGGCGATGTTTTAGATAATGTTGATTTGGAAGCAGGCACAAGTCCATCTAATGTACGAGAAACCGTTCCCGAATCATTGTCTGTACATGTATCCCAACCTTCCCGTGTTCTGTTCGGTAGTCCCGTTTCTGTGCCACGATGCCCCTTTGGATATAGGTCAGTTAACATTCCTGATTCTGCTTCTTGCGTTTTGCCGTCTGCTGGGCGTAGTGAAAAAAAAAGTCAAAACCTGTCGTTATGCCAGACACTTATTCTGGTAAGACTAGCTGTAAGGATTGGTTAGCTCAATTTAAACTGAGTAGGGAAATTAACGGGTGGACTGAAAAAGAGTCATGTCAGTTTTTGGCTGTACAGCTTCGTGGTGATGCTCTTCAAGTCTATACTGATTTACACGATGATGATAAGTTTAACTTAGAGCTTCTAACCTCATCATTGTTAAATAGATTCAAGCCAGAATGGGATTCTGGTGTATATTAGACCCAATTAAGAAACAGAGTAAGGCAAAAGGGAGAATCATTGTCTGAACCAACAGGAGGAATACAACGGTTAGTAAATAAGGCTCACCCGTGGGCTAATGTAAGTACATGTGAGGAAATTGCAGTACAGCAATTCATTGAAGCTTTAGATGATTTGGAGGTAAAAAAACAAGTAAGACGTCAACGGCCTACCCATTTAACGGAAGCACTAAAAATTGCTCTTGATGAGGAAAGTTATCAAAGATTGGACAGAAAGCCAAAAGTTCATAATTTAACTGTTCCACATATTTCGGAGATGAATATTTTGAATCAAAAGTTTGATAGACTTGAAATGAGAGTGAAAAAGTGCTTAGATGAAAAACATAAGAATTTCGGACAGAAGCAGGTGTCCTTTGAGAACACTACTAGACACCCCTTAAATGAGCAAGGAAATAATCTTAGATATATTCCTGATAGTTGTGGTAGGGAGATGGGACGAACAGAACGGGGAGGCGTTCCTGTATGTTTTAGGTGTCAAAGTCCAGGTCATAGAATGTCAGATTGTCCGTTAAACGAACAGGGGTCAAGGTAGAGGGCGTATCTTGGTCCAGGAAGTTTAAGAAAGCCCCTAATTCTGTTAGATATGTAAAGGGAAGAGTAAACAACAAAGAAGTTAGTTTTCTCCTTGACACGGGATCTGATGTGACCCTTTTAAATTCTGTACTATTTGAGAATATCTATAAGATGAAATGTCCTCAACTGAAAGAAGTTAACCAAAACTTTAAAATGGTTAATGGGGAAGATCTGGAGATGAAAGGCACCTGTGAGATAGAAATACGGTTAGGGGATTTCCTCTATGAACAATAGGTGATTGTAGCTGATACTGTTGAAGATGGTATATTAGGAATAAATTTTTTTGAACAATATGAAGTGAATATTAATTTACTCCATTGTCGTTTGGAAATAGGAACCAACATTATTAGTTTTTGTACTGAACAGGGGTCTTATAAATGTTGTAGAGTTGTAGCCTCTCAGACATTCACTGTTCCACCCAATGCTGAGATATTGGTTGAGGGGTTGGTACATAAGAGGGGAATGCCTTATGCTGAAGGAATTATAGAACCCGTTACAGATTCTAGTAAGGCTGTGGGATCTTTACTGTTGGCCAGAACATTAGTAACCTGTGATGTCCATAGGCATGTTCCTGTTAGAGTATTGAATACCTCTGGGGAGGCGGAAGTTATTGAGAAGGGAACTCAGATAGGTTTGATGCATCCTATTAGATCCTGTGTCAAGGAGCTAGATGATATTAAAGATGGAGAAAAGAATAAGGATGATCATATGGATGGGTTATTGGAGATGTTAATTAAAGATACTCAGGATAATGTTCCTGCAGATAGAAGAGATGAAATCAGGGAATTTCTCTTGGTGAATCAGGATGTTTTTATGAAATCGGATAAAAAGCTGGGCAGATGTAATAGGGCTCTTCATGATATAAATACAGAGGGTGCTTGTCCTATTAAACAAAGACCTTATCGAACTCCGCCGGTCAAGAAAAAGGAAGTGGATAGGCAAATTGAGGATATGCTGAAAGAGGGTATTATAGAGAATTCCGAAAGTCCGTGGGCTTCTCCCATTGTGCTATTTGAAAAGAAAGATGGAACCATGCGATTTTGCATTGACTATAGAAAGTTAAATAAAGTGACCAGAAAAGATGCGTATCCTTTACCACGAATAGACGATAGCCTTGACATGTTAGCTGGTTCCAAATACTTATTGTCACAAGTCAAGGGTAATCAGAGCAGAATGTGATTTGAAAGTAATTATTTGTAGATTTACTATACTATGTTTATTAGTACACATGTGGTATTTTTAGTTGTACATATGAAGTTTATAGTATAATACTTATTATCAATTATACGGTAATACAGGTTGTACAGTTGAGAGAAATGGAATAGATTAGTCATAGCTTGGATCGTGAAACTAAAGGTTTCTTGGTATGGGATTAATTAGGCAAGGTAGGAATTTGTATTGTTATAGCTTGTAGCAGGAGTGAGTGGAAAGGTAACTGAAAAGCTGACTGTGTGAATAAAAGAGATGACTTAGTTATTGTTTGGGGCAGTGTGATTTATTTTTGAGAGAGAATAGTGAACAAGAGTTGTGCAAGTTGGACAGAAGTTTGTGAAAGACTTTGGTGTTTATAGTTCGGGTTAATGCTTAACCCACTGTAAGAGGTATCTGTGCTAGATGGTACAGAAGTAGTGTCTGCTGAGAGATGTAGAGATGGCTTGCCTGTGTGAAGATGTATTCAAAGATATAGAGATGGCTTGCCTGAAGATGTGGCTGAGAGTTGAGCTTGTGGAGGTGTGGTGATTCGTGGAGGAGTGGTACACGAGAGAGTGCAGTGTGGTGATAATGTGGAAATGAAGTTCCATGTGTGGGCTATTTATTAGCCATGTTCGGGTAACATAGAAAACAACAGATTGTTGTTTTGTAATATTATTATTATACTGTGCAAGTATAATAATGGAGGTGTGGTGAATTCGGAAGGTGAAGAGAAGGATGAGTTGTGCAATTAGTTCATAAGTGTATTAGTTAACAACGTGCTCATGTATGTGTTGAAACATTAGCAGTGATAGTTGATAATGGAAGAAAGTGGTATGTACAATACTGCTTAATTAGTTAAAATAAATAAGTGACTTTGGGTGTTATAAAAGAACTGTTTAATGAAGATATATGAAGTCATAAGTGGACACTGATATCTTATTTTGAATACGTAATATTTTAAATATTACGTGGTGCTATATGTGTGATGTGATATATACTTAATACATTGAGTAGTATTTGTGTGTAATTAATATTGAGTAGTGTGGTGATCATCTGTACTAAGATGGTGACTGGTGAAATTTGTTAAATGTGTGGAGAGAAAGGTTTGGGTGTGAGGAGTTGTGTTAGTGTGCATTGATGTAGGATGAATAGGCCTATGGTTTGAGTAATGATTGAAATGTGTGAGTGTATATGATTATTATTTGCTGATGTAAATAAATGTAGCAAACTTATATTGGTTTTATGTGTTGTTTCTTTTAGTTATCTAATCACTTGTGACACTTATCAACACTTGATTTAGCCTCGGGTTACTGGCAAATGGGACTTACGGATAGAGCTAAGGAGAGAACTGCTTTTACCACGGGGACTGGACTTTTATCAGTTCAATGTACTTCCATTTGGGCTCTGTAACGCTCCCAGCTCTTTCGAACGGTTAATGTAAAGGGTACTAGCAGGGTTACACTGGAAAGTGTGTCTAATTTATCTTGATGATGTCATTGTTTACTCTTCCACTTTTGAACAACATTTAGTTAGCCTGCAACAAGTGCTGAATTGTTTAAAAGGGGCGGGATTAAAGTTGAAGCCACAAAAATGCCATTTATTTAGAACTGAAGTTCTTTATTTGGGATTTGTTGTTGGAAAAGGAGGAGTAAAATCAGATCCTGAGAAGATAAGAAAAGTTAAGGAGTGGCCAATTCCAAAAAGTGTTTCTGATGTCAGAAGTTTCATTGGGTTATGCTCATATTATCGGAAGTTCATAAAAAACTTCTCGAATATAGCTAGTCCTCTTTTTGAGCTTACCAGGAAAAATGTTAAATTTAAATGGAGTTCTGAAAGACGAGAAGCTTTTGATACACTAAAGTTGGCTTTACAACAAGCTCCTATACTTGCATATCCAGATTTGTCTAAATCCTTCATACTGGACACAGACTCCAGTGAATATAGCTCAGGGGCGGTGTTATCACAGGTACAAGATAAAAAAGAGAAAGTCTTGGCTTATTTCAGTACTACTCATTCAGAGCCAGAGAAAAATTATAGTGTAACCCACAAAGAACTATTGGCTGTGATTAAAGCTATTAAGCATTTCAAACATTATTTGTACGGTAGGGAATTTTTACTGTGTACAGATCATGCTTCCTTAAAATGGCTAACTACTTTCAAAAATCCAGAAGGACAAGTAGCTAGGTGGATAGAGTACTTGAATAGTTTTCAGTTTCAAATTGAACACCGATCTGGAGCCAAGCACACTAATGCTGATGCAATGAGTAGGATAACTTTAAATTGCTCAAGTTTAGTATTTAATAATTTATGTTGGACAAAGCAGGAAATTCAAGAAGCTCAACTTCAAGATAAAACATTGGGGTTTATAATTGGGCTACTGCAAACCAATGGCAGTAAACCGAACTATGAGGTAGTGAACTCTCAGTGGGAACAACTAGAAATGGTGGAAGGAATCCTTTTTAGAAATTGGTTTTGCGAGAAGACGGGGGAAGATCTTAAGCTAATAGTTATGCCAGAGTGCTTTGTACAAGAGGTCTTGCGACTAGCCCATAACTCACCAATTGGGGGTCATTTAGGTGTTCATAAAACCACTCTAAAAATTAAACAGCTTTATTTCTGGGTGGGTTTAAGAAAAGATGTTACCTGTTGGATTCGTACATGCAAACCGTGTGAAGCTAGAAAGCATCCTATACCTTATAGAAGAGCACCTTTAATTTCCATGCCAGTAGGAGAGCCTATGGAGAGGGTTGCTTTGGATATTATTGGTCCATTCCCACAAACCCAGCAGGACAATAAATACATAGTTGTGGTTGGGGATTACTTTACGAAATGGATCGAGGCGTATCCTATTCCTAATCAGGAAGCTAAGACCGTTGCGCAAGTACTGGTATATAAATTCTTTTTTAGGTTTGGTATGCCCAAAGAATTGCATTCCAATCAAGGTGCAAATTTTGAAAGTAAATTATTCCAGGAAATGTGCAGAATGTTGGAAATAAAAAAAACCCGCACTACTCCATATCATCCACAATCAGATGGAATGATAGAACGCTTTAACAGAACTTTAATCCAAATGCTAAGTGCGTATGTACAAACTGATCAATCGGATTGGGATTTGCATTTGATAACTATGGCCTATAGAACTAGTATTCATGAGACCACTGGTTTCACTCCAAATAAAATGATGTTGGGGACTGAAATTCAAGTACCTTTGACTCTTCTGACAGAAAATTTGCAAAAGAAAATTAATAATCCTGTGGATTATGTTGATAAATTAGAGGAGAAACTTAGTGATGTTTTTGAGTTGGCTCGTCAGCATACTAAAACAAATCAAGAAAGGCAGAAAGTTCATTATGATCGAAAGATTAGTGGACAAGAATTTGAAATAGGTGCTAAGGTTTGGTTATTTACTCCAAATGGAAAGAAAGGGTTATCTCCGAAAAACCAGAAATTCTGGATTGGTCCTTTTCAAGTACTAAACCGATTGTCGGCAGTGAATTATGTCATTTTGAGGCCTGGAAGTAGAATTAAACAAGTGGTACATTTTGATAGGTTAAAGCCCTATTTTGACAGTGAGATAGAGGACATAGACAATGAGTTCAATATTCCGGTACCGGAGGAAACTGTTTACACCTGATATTGTTAATGAACCTAACGGTTCAGAAATTCAATTTGTTTCGGACGATATTGTAGATCAAATATTTTATGGAGCCATAGCACCAAGGGCCACTGAGTTAAATTACTCCATTAGGGAATCTGACAGAAAAAGAAAATGTAAATGTCCAGAGTGGATGAGGTCTGGGGAATATGATTTGACCTCATTGTGAATTGTGTATATATTTATTTTATTTGTGAGATAGATAATGCACCATACAATGTGTGTGTGGATTGTTTATTATATAAATAAAGCGATGCACCTGGGACTATTTTCATTACATTTATGGTGCTATAAACTGAACTTATGCCTGGTAATCGGGTTGTGACTTTACAAATTGTTATCATGGAAATGCTTTTCTGAGATCGGATTCGTGCTTCTCTGAATACTGGATACTTTGCGCCATGAACTGTTGACACCTAAATGTCGTTCCTGGAAGCGGGTGTCATGTATTGATGTGCTTCTGGTCCACATGGACTGTGTTCCTTCTGTTGTAATATTAGTCGCGAAGTGTCAAGCTGTAATTATAAACTGTGTTCCTGCACTTGTGAGATTTGCTTGTGGAAATTCATGACAAGTCATGAGTGACTGTTTCTTCATCTTCATGAACTACTGTGCAATTTATATGGATTGTGGTTAGGAAAATATGACTAAATTAGGCATGAACTACTGTGCAATTTATATGGACTGTGGTTAGGAAAATATGACTAAATTAGTCATGAACTATTGTGTAATTCATATGGACTAATTAGGAAAATATATGACCAGTTTATGGTCATGAATTGTTATTTGTTTTAGTTATAAGAACTGTGGTTACAGAAAGGAATGACTATTGCATAGTCATGTTCTTGAATTATATATTGGTAAATGAATTGTAGAATTTAGAAATTGAGCCATATATGTAGTTGAGAATAGTTTACGATGTATTTTATTTTGTTATGTTTCATGTTACATGAAGCGTAGAGAATGTTAGTGAAATGTTATTACAAATTTCTGTTCTTCCCTTTGTAGGAAGAACAAAACTGAAAAGAAAACAAAATGGCTCAAGTTTTGGGGAATGTTGCTATTATGGGGCATTCATTTATATCTAGGCTGGCTAGTTTTGCACGGACGTCATCGGGGGGCAGAAATCTTGGGTTGCAAGGGGTTACTGTGCGATACTATGGATGTGGTGGGGGCAATGTAGATAGTTTAGAGGAATTAGTGGGGCGAATGAAACGTCAGGGGGTTTAAACCCAAGTTGGTAATTTTTCAGGTGGGTGGCAATGATTTTTGGATAGGGCGGGGTATAGTCTGGGGGATTTCTTGGAAAAGTTAGAGAAGGTCATAGTGGATTTAGAAGATTGGGGGGTGAGGAAATTTGTGGTTTTAAGGATCTTTCCTCGGCTGCAGTTCAGGCATGTGACTCTGGCTGAATACTCGGCCAGACGAGCATGTTTGAATTTGGAGTTAGCAAAAAGGTATCCGGGGGGGTAGGGTGACGTATGTTAATAGAAAAAAACTTCAGGCTAGGAAATTGTTGTCAGGTGGGGTCCATCTGGGGATAAAAGGCATGAAGAAATATTATCATGAATTGAAGTGGGTGGTTATTAAAGAATTCAGAATGTTGTAATGTGGAAAAAGGGAAAACAAATTGTAAGTTGAATTGCTACTCTGCTGTTGGGTGCCGTGTGTGATAGACTGTTGGTACTTTAACAGTAGATTTGGATTTTTGTTTGTTTGTTGATATTGATCCACGAAGTAAATGTTAAATTGAGGTGCTACTCTATTGTTGAATACAGCGTGTGATAGACTGTTAGTGTTTTAACTGTAGAGTAGGATTTCTATTGTGAATTTTTTTTTTTTTTTTTATATTTATTATTTATTCGGGGAGCACATTGCGCAATTTAGATATTCTGAACTCTAATGTACAGTTAAGGGGGTATTAGGTACGTGTGAATATATAGTAAGGAACTTGAGCTATTGTCAATATGGATATTACATTGGAATTTTGGAAGAGGTTATTTTTGAATGGTAATTGGAACAAGTCAATTTATGTTTATTAAAGTAGGTTATTATAAATTATATAATGTAAGGAACGGTTTCTCATTATTTTAAAATGTATATATATATTTTTTTTTAGCCCAAAATCAAGTCAATGTATTGTTATTTTTGGTTTTTGTGAACATGTGTCTTTATAAGTTTCTATGTACGGTTATATTATTTTTAGGGGGTTTGATTTAGGGAAGGTTATTATATATAATTAATAGTTAAGTTCTAATTATTGGAAGCTAGCATTTGTTAGGAAATATGAAGCTCACAGTGCCATTAATTCTGATGGAGTACATTTTGAGCTATGAGGACATAGCTTAGGATGTAGAGGGGGAATATGTAGCATTCCTGGTTTTCTGTCGATCTATCATTTCATATTTCCTTGGTTATTATTTTTATTTGGTTCTTCTTGTTATTCTTCTTCTTATTAATTATATAAATCTCTAATATTAACCTTACTAATAAGGGAATGCCAGGAATGTTACGTTATGCATATTATAAAGTATGGTATGAGACCAGTCTAATTTATATTGTGGTGGAAAATAACTTGGGCATTGTCGGTAGGTTACGGGCTTCGTTATTATCTGGCCAATCGGGTTTAAGGGTTATGAAAGTCCGTGCAGACCGGGCCGAGGCATTATCCTTTACTTGGTTTTTGGGTTTCAAACAAGTAAGTCTTGTTTTGTTCTGTAGGATGTTTTTTTTTGGATTGAATTTGTGCTTGCTTCCAAATCATTAGAACGTATTTAAGTATTATTATGGGTGGGGAAGAGATTAATTAATTAAATGGTTGTATTTGGCTAAAGGAAATTCCTTTCCCAACGATGACGCTAGCACATTTTGAGTGGGTTGGGAGTTTATCCGTCTAGGGCAGCGTGTCAAGGAATCTGCTTTCCGAATTAGCAAAACGGAGCTAACGAAAAGGGTGCCGTTAGACTATAATAGGAAGTAGGATTCGGGGTTTGACTCGTTGAAGAAAACGCTTTCCGAATTAGCAAAACGGAGCTAACGAAAAGGGTGCCGTTAGACTATAATAGGGAGTTGTTTTTCCGTGTTTTGAGAAGAGCTAGCGGATATCTCAATCTCATTTAGTATTGGTGAACGTTGTTGTGATGGGGAGGTGTTAATTAAAAGGGGACTTAGATTTATTTGTAAATAACTATTAAAATTTAAATGTCAACTGTCTTCGTATTGTGAAATGTTGAGGACTGTTTTCTGTGTTGACCCCCTGGAATAAATATATAATCTGTTCTATTGTTATGTAGTCTGTCTGATACTAGTATTTAGACGTGGTATGTCAAGGCCGCCTATTTAGTGTTAATTACATTGAAGTCTACAACTGAAAGGGGTAGCTGGACCCGGGTAAAATGATTTCGTTTCATACTTGAGTGCGAAATTCATTACACTATTATCACTTTGATATTGATGCAATCTAAAGCCTGACTACAACTAATTAAATGGTGTGAACACTATCATAACTACAGACCTTTGAAAATAAACAATTTGCAAATAAACTAATGACAGGTTATGCAACAACACTTTCATTTTATTTTGTAGGCTCATTATAACCATGTAAGTGATGTCCTACATTTAACACACACACACACACACACACACACACACACACACACACACACAACACACAGACACACACACACAAACATACACAGACACATACACACAAATTTTACTCAAAAAGGGCCATTTAACAATTACGTAATGCTTTGGGGTGTGGGGGAGGGGAGGTCGTGCAATATGTTATGAAATGTTATGGGGAAGGGAGCAGTTGATAAAAAATATATAATCTTTTGTCAAATACAGTATTTATTTAAATAAAACAAAATAATAATAATAGTAACAAACAAAACCCCCAATATTCTAATTCAACTCATTTGTAATAATGAATCTGATTGGTTCTCTAGTAAAATTTGAGGTAGTAAAACTTAAAGTAAAGTCATACAATGTCATTACTTAAGCAAAGAACATATGTGTTTTTAATGACATAATGAAGACAATTTCTATACCATACTTAAATAATTAAATATTGAATTATTTTAAAGTCAGAAATGAACACATTCCTTAATTTGGCTTTATCCATACACAAAGCCGATTAAACATCTCAGATTACACATCAGTTAGAACTACCAGCTCCTATTAAAATACCCAGTGACATCATTAGCTGGTGATGTTTGTAATGGTTATTCTTACTATTTGCTATTAACACCCCCACCCCCCCCCCCCCCCCCACCCCCAACAGTTGCAGACCTATAAGGCCTACTGCGTTTTCTAATTTGCTGACATCACTAATAAAATTAAATTTGCAAAAGTAAAACCACCGATCTATGTCAGCAAATCAGAAACCACAGTATGATTATCCCCTAAATGTTGGTTAAATGACATCACAATAACAGTGAAGGAGTGGGTTGCTGATAAAAGTGTTATGCAATATATAGGGGGATGAGGTGGTACAAAAGTGTTATTGTTTTCTTACTTCTCGAGTTGCTGCTGTGTATGAATCAACTCTAGCTGAAGATCCTTGTATTCACTTCTCAAATCCTGTCAAGAAAAAACTCATTTTAAACATCGCACAACAAACATATCATACACTGAATACTGTTCTTAATGTTAATAGACTACACTTTCGCAGTAGATTGTACTTTTTATGTCTTTTGTGTTTTACCAATGTAAAACACAAAGAAGACCATCTGAGATCGAAGGACTTGTTACTGTAGAATACTTTATTTTTGCGGGATCAAATTTTTGCAATTTAATGAAAATGGGTACAGATGTCAATAATTTTGTTTTAAAAATGGAATTTAGTTTTGCTGGTTGTTACGCTAATCTGTAGAACTAATCCTACATGTACACACGAGTGCCATACACATAAAACAATAGTTTTCCTGCTTTAACCAATCAAGACTTTATTGTCCTTATACTTGTTATAAAAACAAAAACCGAAAACAAACGAAACGAAATTTGAAGGCACAAGCTACTAGTACTCAGTAACTTAAGTTTGATTGAAACAATATTTATTGCAGTCAAAATACTAGTTCAAAATGGTTTGTGATTGGCTAACGGGCCAAAAATAAAAATAAAATTGTGAAACATCTGAACATAGCCCAGTCTGGATTTTTTCACTTCCACATTTTTAATATACTGTGATAATGCATGTTTACTTCCGTCGTTGAACATGTGTAGACTCTGTCCGATGAACTGATCGCTAGCACATGCGAAGGAAAACAGCATAAAGCTTTTTAGTGTTAGTATTGTTTTATTATCATGTATGTACTTACAATCGTGTTCTTGATTTAAAGTTTTAAACAGCTTTTGTGTTTTGTGGTTTGTTCCGTGACAGGGGGGAGCACCGCTTTGTTACTACTAGCCTTGTACATCGGAAACTAATGTGGTATAGTTGAACGAGACTACATATTTTATTTTTGTCGGCCTTTATAAAAAGTTTATTTTCGCGTGGAATATATTTTCACGAATTTCATTCACACGCGAAAATAAATTCCACGCGAAAATAAAGTATTATACAGTAATATACTAATTGATATGTGTTTGCTGAGATACTTCTCATAGCAACACTTAGGCATAACATAAAATATTGTTTTTTTCTGGTTACATAACTGACTCTTCATTTTAACAGGTCTGCCAATCCTAATATTTTTATATACATATTTCCATCTTATTTTTAAATACATAAATGATTACCACAAACCAATTTATAATGATCTAAATATTAATTAATAATAAGGCATATTACAATATTGTTTAAGACCCATGCTATTTGAATACCTATGGCAGCAGATTATGGAAACCTATTAAAGTACCTCAATAACACGACTGAGTTCATGTACAGATGCCAGTAGGTCTTTATTCTGGATTTCCTTCTGTTGCAAAACAAAACACAGGCTATTACATACTCATACATGGAAAATATCAAACATGGGTAACACTAGGTAAAGCTGCTACACAGGTATAAGTAGCTCCAAGTCAAGTATTATGATGGCATTAATAAAGGATTTGATAGGTTCTACAAGTCAACTTAATTCAAGGAAATGACGTACTATTGAGATTATGTTGGGACTAGTCTGTTCCAGAATTAATTACCTGGTGTGAGTGGGGTAGAAGGCAATTTGTCTGTACAGCCACTACCCATAAAATAAAGTTTTATTTAAGCCAAGTAAGCTTTGAGAAATATTATAGCTGATCATAAAGTAACAATTACAATGCCTCCCACCTCCCCCTCCACCAAGATCAATTCTGGAACAGCCCTTAATGCACTGTTTTTCAACCACTGGCCCTTCAATGTCCTTGCCAGTTTAGCTGAGATCAAATAACATTGTGTAACTGAAATATCATAATATTACAGTTATACAAAAACATTTACCAATGTTCTTAATACAACTAATCTTTTCCAGACTAATTTTAGTTTTGTACCAAATAAAATGTACCTTTTTTAAAAAACATTAATTTTAAACATTCTGTTGCAAACAGAGTTCCACTAAACAATAGGCCTTCTGGGAAAATATTACTGAAGTAATTGCAAAACCAATACTTAGTAACTGAGGGTGTTTAGATGTCTGATAGCAGTATCAAATATGTTCTGTGTCAGAAAATCATGTTATGGATTTTCTAACAGAGAAATGGTATAAAAAATTTAAAGAATTGTTTCCATTGAAACCACCCAAGATATAATCAATGTTTTGTCTGAAGAAATAAAACAAAATGGTTGGCAAGTAATCATAAAATAGAAGAAAAAAACTAGCTTGCAAGTTAAAAACAATATTGGGAAGGAGTAAAAACTGACCAATAGTGATTGATGATGGGGAGTAAAAACTGACCAATAGTGATTGATGATGGGGAGTAAAAACTGACCAATAGTGATTGATGATGGGGAGTAAAAACTGACCAATAGTGATTGATGATGGGGAGTAAAAACTGACCAATAGTGATTGATGATGGGGAGTAAAAACTGACCAATAGTGATTGATGATGGGGTATAAAAAGTATTAGGTATTAAAACCAGTAGGGCTGAACTCGGGTTAAGCCACATGGGTGAACAGTGTTCAATTAGTGTATCCAAATGGATTCTGCAAGGTTCAGCTTAGCTTGGTTCCTGTTGACTTGCAGCAATAGAACATAACTGTAATCATGGTGTTGCATATTTTATATAATGAAGTGAGGGGCCACATGGGAAGCTTTTTTCTTTATGATATATTTAATGTAACAGAGAAATTAACAAATCATTGTTATTTAAATGGTACCAATTGCTTGCATGGGATACAATATGTCCATTATAGATAGCAGTTGTTAAGTAGTAGTCAAGTTGTTTTAACTACACCACTAGAGCATACTATTACTGAACTAATCAATTGTTGGATGTCAAACATTTGATAATTACAGCAGTCTTCAGAGGAAACTTGATACAGTTTTCCATTAGCAAAAAGGAATCATTTATATTACTTTGATCCTGGCATTCTGATTATTTTCTTATTCTTCTTTTTTAAACATTTCAACAAGTTACCTCAGCAAGTTGAACTTCTTGGAAAGATTTGTCATCATGTAGTTTGGTCATCAGTAGCTAAAAGATCCACAATAAATAAAATTTAATCAATGTGTTTATAATTTTAATGAACATTATTTAAGAGTTACAACAATACCTATGAAAGTTATTTTGATTTAAGTTCATAAAACAGGCATATATCACAGGCAGATTTACCCTGAATGTCATTCTGCTACATAGAAAGCCTGCATAGGCTTATTGTATAAAGAGTGTTATGTTGTAGGTTCCATATCTTGACATCTCTTGTATTCCTATAGTCTATTATACTGAATCATCAGATTAATTCAGCAAGAAATATTAACTTTTTAAAATAATTATAAAGCACCATAATATTGAATAACTGAAATAAAACGAAAAAGTGAAATAAATTCAAACCTTTTGCTCTGTTAATTCTTTTTGTAGGGCTTTTATCTGACACCTCGATGCATCTAAATCAGACAACAACTGTTGAATCTACAAGAGAGATGCAATATTAAACAGGACTGTGTCCAGCCCATATTTAGTGCCAGCCAGAATCAGTGTTGATGACACTGGTCTTTTGGGCAAGAGATGAATCTGTATCGTTTGTGCAAAAGGAAAACAGTATGTGGCTTAAATTGAGTGGCCTTTAAAGACACCTTTAACAAAATAAAATTACTATTAACCAGGCATTCACTAAGCATGTCCTACAGTTATAATCTTCACGACATTTTAAGCATTTAGAATAAATCATCAAGAATAATTTCCATTCTGTATTTTACGTTTTGAGATCATTTTGCACTGCTGTGTTTTTGCGAACCCATTATCAAGATATTGCACTATAAACGGAGAATCCCCTTGGCGCTGACCAATAAGTGCTATCAGAAATTGTATTGTCTTACAGATGATGTTGTGTTCTGTGTATGACATCATAGGACAATATACTTGTGCTTACTAGATTGCAGTGCTCGATTGCATATTCAAGTGCTTCCTTTCTTTCATCTTTAATTCTTAACCCATAGGGACAGGGCTCTTACACTTGAAACAACATCAAATTCAAGGACATTTCCAGGACTCTTTTAGGACACTTAAAACACATTTCCAGTATATAGTATATAATTTGTTTTTTGTTTTTATTATTAAATTAACTGATGTAATAAAACAATTGTGGCACTGTTACATGAGTGATATGATGCTTTATGGGGTGCAAAAAATAAATGTCAACCTCAGCCTCCAGCCTCGGTCATACTGATTTTTCTTGGGGTGTTTTGTTTTTGTTTCATTAAACATCATTTTGGTCTCATCACAGTGCTGTAATTGTTTAATATTGTACAAGTCCAATGTAATTGACACAATTACCCGTATTCTGTAGCGTTCAGCATTTTCAACGAGGATAGTGTTATCTCTATCCATCTGGCAAAGTCGATGCTCCAGGTCCCTTTTTGTTTCTTGGTATCTCACTACAACTGTTTTCAGTTCTTCGTTCTCTGTCTGGATCCCACTCCGCAAACTAGATATTTCCTGAAGGCTAATAAAACTAAATGAATTCCTCTATTTGTTCAACATCGCAAAAAACAATGGCCACTATGACCCAATTATGATAAATGGCATAATTCATGTGTAATATCTATAGGAAAAGTTTGTGTAGATCTTCAGTCCACAACTCGGTGTTTGAGTGTGCCAATATTAATGTGTTGTTACAGCATTGAACTTGCAGTACAATTAGCCTCTTTACTACTAAGTAACAGCCTACTAAACCACGACTCCATCATTATGGAGGCAATATAATTTGTGTGCTTTTACAACCTGCATATTTTTAAGTACATAGCCTTTATCGGTATATATACTCAAATGTTACAACTAAAATATATCATTTTAAATACAAATTCAAACCTTTTGATCTGTTTGGATACTGCTAGATTTTCTTGGGACAAGGAAGTAATAGTTTCTTCCTGAGAGTCAATTTGCTGCTGCAACTTGGCATAATCCTCTCCTTGTCTTTTGTACTGATACTGTAGGATTTCTAGTTTATTTGACAGATCGGCAATATCACTAAAAAACAACAACAACAAGGTGACCACAATTACACAGGCATGTACATGCACTAAATTATAAAAAATGCCAATACAGTCATACAGTACATTTTAAAAAATTAAGATAGAGAAGTAATTGTATTTTTTTAAATAAGATGCATAAAAAAAAAAAAAATCCTTCAAATTTATCCTCATAGCTAGCAACACACCTATACTAGAAATAATGCTGTGCCATCTCATCTAATAATGAGGTCATTTGGGGGCAAAATCAAAGTTATTAAACTTTCCTTGCCTATATGGAAAATGTGAAGGAAAGCATTTAGGGTACCAAGGCAAATGAGGTAGCACCCATGGTCAATGAGGAGAGACAGAAAAAACCCTAAATATGCCCACCTGTTCCATGCTTTCAAAAAAAAAGAAAAAAGGAAAGGCATAAACAAAACCCCAGCATTGCCGCATCAATTTTAGAACTTTGGTCTAACCAGAGACTGGCTATATACAAATGTACTTGTGACTGGCAATAAACAGAGTATAATACACATGCTACCTTTTCTTGTTTATTAAGTTGAGTAAAGTAATCATATTCCATTACTCGTTTGGGGGAGGATAAAAATTACATGTGTAAATTAAATGACTTTCTCATTTGGTTTCCAGACACTAGTGATTGTTTGCAAAATTTGTACGTTGTAAATATTAATCTGGTTTAGTTTTAAAATAATACATACCAGTCTGAAAAATGTGAAATATCTGTCAACTGAGATGCATCGTAACTGTTACTGTACACACCTACAGAAGAAAACAATCACCAAAATTTCAAGATGTTTGTGATACTAGTTTGAAATGTTAACACACATTAGAAATAAATTAGGCTAAGTAAACTCATCAGGATTTGACAAAATGAACAGTCTGTGGCTATCAATTACAAATGAAGAGATAGACCAGTTAAATAATGGTTATTTTTTGTAACAGAGTAGAGAGACAAAAGAAATCTTGAAACAACACTTACTCAGGAGAGATTCACGGAAAGCTGGTGAATTTGGTGTTGTTGAATTTAAATGAGCCTCCTCCTCACTCAGATCGTTTTCCCTGAACAGAAAAGAGGAAAACGTGACAACACCTCAGAACAACTGAGCAACTATTTGGTGTCTAATGTATACTTTCTATGAAAGCAAATAATACCAGTGATTATTTTACAAGCACATTTCTCACTATGTCATATATAAAAATATGCAATGCAATCTTATGTTTCTTTAAAAAACTATTCCAATTACAGGGTCCATTTTTAAGACCTAGCATGTGAAACAGAAATTGCAGAGTACAATCATCTCATCTGCAATGTAGTTTGTGATTCGGTTATTTTGATTCTATAATGCTCGAAAATACATTTGAGAGGTCGTAATTTTTCACACACTATCCGAAACCCTTCCTTGACCTAGTGCTGTCTTATTTCCAGGAGGCCATAGTTTGTTCTGAGCAAGACATATTTCTTTTAGCCTGAAAATACATCCTCAGTTTTAAAAAAATAGCAGTGAGTCATATTTCGCTTCCTATTATTTCGAACCCTGCAATTAATCATAGCTTGCTTCGCATACTTTTATAGTAAATACATGGCAAACCATAAAACAAAAAAGCAAGTAACTCTATATTATTCTCACTTATACTCATCATGAAACTTATATTCAGTTATTTCTGTGATGCCTGGTCAACATCATTTTGACATAATAAGGTATCCTAGTACTGTCAAATCCACTTAATTGGATGTCGGATTATTGTATATTTCGGATATTTGAATATGTTTGTCCTGCACGGAACCATTTGCCATTATGACAATACAAAATCCAACGGTTAATTGGATGTGTTTTTTAACGTGTTTTCGGATATTTGAATATAAAATTATCCTTGCCGAATGGCAATTGCATGTAAAACATAGGAAAGTTTGTGTTACTTGATGTAAAATTTATGATCGTACGTAATACCATACTATCGTACATGCAGAAATGAATACTTTTAATTTGATTTAATTTCATTGTTAAAAAAAGAGAAAAGACTTACAACAAACTTGTTTTCTTGTTTCTTAAATTATTTCGGATGACTCGTTATTAATCAATACATTTCCTAATTACATCATAATTAATCCATGAACTCTGAGATTCATCTCAAATGTGACCCAATGGCCGAGACAATGCAGGACAATCAAGGATCAAAGTCGGTCATTCCCACCTTGTTGGCAGCCATGTGCTTTTCATAAGCAGGCATCCCTTAATCTCATGTCGGCCACTTTTGAAGTAGTGTATGTTTAATCCATAAATAAACACTTGTCAGATATTTTTCTCTATGAATTGTCGGTGACAGTAACAAAACAAAAGCCGTTTGCTACTAGTGTTATTTTTAGCGGGATCTTTTGATCACGTGATTTTTCCTCTGCAGCTCACAATGTGAGGCCCCATTTGGGGTGACCGATTATGGTGATTACTGTTTAAATTGTTAAATGCCGACAAAAGGTAAGTTGTAGGAGATTTTCTTAGCAAGTTGGATTAATAATCTTTAGGCTATAAATATTGACAAGAACTTTTTTTTTCACGTCAACATGGCAAATAAACGGAAACGAAACAATTTATCTTTGGCTCAGAAATACGACGAGATATGTGCCCAGTATCTCACCAATGCTGACCCAGAACGAAAAAGACAGAGAACGGGAAAAGCAGCCAATGTGGAGAAGGCCTTATCAGAATGGTTTTCCGTCACCAGACAAAAAGACATTGCAATATCGGGCCAGATATTAGCATTTGTGTTTGTGTTTGTGTTTTTCCTTCCGTTACATTGAATAACGGCCTTTCACTTATTTGACTCTGGCCAGTCTAGTTTACCTGTCAAATCAGTTACAAATGCACACAGATAATAGTCAGATAGACGTCCTGGTAAAATACAGAATATGGAAATGACTACTTATTCAAGATTATATTGGGTGGTGGGGGTGGGGTCTTGTTGCATTTGATTTACAAATGTACAAAGAAGTTAATAATGGCCGTTTAATTATCAAGAAGTTAATAACGGCCTTTTAATTATTTGACTGTGGCCAGTCTAATTGAGCTTCCGGTGGTTTTATCTGGGTCATTAGATGTTTAGTCACTTCTACTTCTAGGCGTACAAACGGCATTAACTGTTGCCTCTTGTATTTATCAAGTTTATAGACAAACTTGATAATGATAACAGAGTCACAATATGGAACTTGGAATCGGTATTTTATTAACACAAAATACTTACCGGTTTCTGACGAAAATTCCACATGTCATGAGGCCCAAATTGGGAGAATCATAATTAGGGTTTGCATAAATCAACAAGAGGTCTTAATTGGGTATATCGTATGTCGAAATTGTACCTTCGGTTTATTGAATATGCCGCTTATTTGAATATAATTTTGTTGCACGAGGCACATCCAAATAAGCGGATTTGACTGTATATACTGGGAAGACTATAAGATGAATAAATAAAAGTAATAATCTTAAGTTCAACTTGGTTTGGATCAGTTTACTGAAACTATAGTTATGTTTCTGAATTAATAATAGTATACAATGTTACATGGTGGGGAGGCAAACTGCATCTTTAAACATGACCTCTTGATTGCTGTTTTGACAACCTCTAATAATTGTTAAAACTGACCCCTGCCCTGATCACCAGATCTACAGTATATACCCCGACTCTCTCCTGATGTCACCAATCCACTTCATCATGGCCTTTCGGTACGTCACTATGTCGACAATAACATCGTCTCCATCGGGGTCTAGCAGATGTGACAGGGTAGACAACTCACACTCTGACTGGAAATATAACAGTTTTATAACACATTAATAAGATTACTACAAGTACAAGTAAAGAAAGTATGAACTGTTTGATATGCAAAATTTAACTAGGATAACAAAATGTTAATTGTCACATTTAATCATAAAATTTACATTTTTAGGAATTCAGTTTATTTATTCAAACCATAAGTCTTTTATAGCACAGCTGTATTAAGCAATTATTGAATCATGGTAAGAAAAACCACTTGAGAAATTCATAGTAAAGACATTGCAGGCCAGTTCAATCTGTTTCTAAACAAGCCCTTTAGAAACCTCATCAGAATTCAATCAGTACATGCATAATGTAACTTTTAAGTTATAATACTACGAAACTCTGAAAGTGTTTAGCATGAAATAATCTAGGTTTGAATAAATATAGTTCTCTGAATATGCCTAGGATATGCTAATAACTTCTTATCCAGAATAGACTGAGCTGTAAAATTAGTTCACCCCACAGGATACTTCTAGACAATGTAGGGCAAATACACTGTACAAACTGAGTCCCACAGTCTGTATAGTCTATTTGCATCAAAAGGAAATACAACTACATACAGTATAATGATAATTTTTTTTATAAAAACATATTATTCACTTTTTAACACATACCAAATCTCAGAACATCTTTTGCAAGAAAAAGTTACGGAAAGGAAAACATTTTGTAACAAATTATCTTCAAATTATATAGATTAAAGCTCATCTCTAATATAGGGGTGAAGACAAAATGATGGACAGTCAAGCTATGCAGTACCACCTGAAGTAAACAATATAGCAGTGTAAGACACAAAAAAGCAGAATTGTCTATTCCATCAGTAGCCTTCATTCCTGTATTAAAAAAGAGATTTAATCTCTGCAATTTGATGGGAATAAATTGTAAAGAAACTTTTTTTTTTTTATTTACACTGAGATTCTTTAAAAAAAAAATGTTTTAGGAGTTGGTACAGGTTTAAATCGTAATAATATATTTTGATATGAATTTTATTGCTATTCGTTACAGTTACATGTCAATTCATCAGTTCCTTTTTGACACATATGGACTATACATAATATTATGACCTGTGTCACAAGTCAAGGGTAATCTGATTTTAATTGTATGAAAGAGAATATGTGTTATATATTTTATAACATTTTTTATCATTTATACGGTATTTTAATTTATACGAATGAGAGAAGCATGAAGTATGAGTCATAGCTTGTATCTCACATGTGAAGCTGTCTGTAATTAGCAAGGTAGCAATTTGTATTATTGTAGCTTGTGGTATGGGTGAGTGATAGATGAGTGATAAGCTGACTGGGTGAATATAGTGTGGAACTGGGCTATTGAGTGGATGATTTGTCATTAATCGCTGAGAGAGAATCATTGAACATTCAGTTTGGGAAAGACTTGGTAGAAGTGTAAGAGACTTTGTGGAAGTTCGGGTTATTGTTTAACCGTAAGTAAATTAAATATTTTATACATGTATTGTGTTACAGAGGTGTGACATTTGAATGTTATTTTGGTCTGTATTTAGTTTGTTATATTAAATGTATATATTTAGCAAATGCTCAGTGTAACTTGTGAAATGCGGACATTGTGTAAAGTAATGAAATTGTTTGCTGTATGTATTTATGTGTTTATTAAATGTATAATGTGAATTGAATTATGCACATGAAGTAAGTTGTACGTGTTATTAACGTATACGTTGTGAAACCTGTATAATGTGGACATGTGTGAAATGATGAAAATGATTGATGTATGAAGGGTATTTAATATTGAGGTTTTGCATAATAGTAATGGAGTGTATATTGTTTACAGCAGCTTGTGTGGTATCTGTTGAGACCAACAACGGGATGAGCAGCGAGGGGCAATGTTAGAGTTTGACCAGGTGATTGGGCTGCGGAATTATGTGAAGAAGGGACGAGGAAACTGACGTTGATGTTAATTCATGGAAGTTGGGTACAGCTGAAGTGGAAATTGAAGTTCCACATGTGGGCTACTTATTAGCCATGATGTTGTGGTGGTGAATAACAAGTGTATTGTTATCGTGCAGCATCTCGGTGAATAACAAGTGTATTGTTATTGTGCAGCAGAAACATATTGTGTAAATATGGCTGTAGTATTTAGAGCTGATTTGAAATGGAGGGTGCTAACTAATGTTAGTACATAATTTAGTTAGAACAAAATATGTATATAAAAGTTGATCACGAGGAAGTGAATCATAAGGATTGTGGTATGAACTGAAACATTTTATATTGAACTGTGTGGTTTTAGTATATTATTTTGTGTGTTGTGATACGTGATATTTTTATATGAAATTATGTGTAAAGTGGTGATAATGTATGTTTATTATATATGAGAAGTGTGAGTGTTGAGGGAGTGCTGGTGATTAGTGGTATGTGAGAGGGATATAATTAGGGTTAGTAAGTAGGAGTGGAGAATGAATGTGATTGTTATTTGTGTGCTGTAAATAAATGTAATATAATTTATTTAGATTAGTGTTGTTTCTTTTAGTTATTCAATCACTTGTGACAACCTGAAAGTAAAAAGAATATGTTTATCTCTGTGAGGGTCATCTAGAAAATGTATATTTTATAGAAAAGAAGACATACTTGGCATGTTAACAGAAACTTACTTGCAACTGATGATGAAGTATATTTGATCGTAGATATCTGATAATACTTGACACTAAAACCAGTCCTTTCTTGTCAATGTCACATGTAAAAAACAGATTGTCAACCACTGCTTCTTCTATTGTTGTGTCAGTCATTTCACTAGTGAATTCATGAGTAAAAGAATCGTGTTCTGTCTTTATAGTGGACTGATCAGGCTCTGGTGTTTGCAAAACTATATCTGCTACTTCACCATCTTCTACACTTGTTGTCGAGTCCCTGATTACACACTCTGCACTCTCAACGTCATTGGAAATTTTATTGCATGATCCATTAATCCATTCATCTTTTTCTGAAAGAACTAAATCATGTTCTCTGCTATTCATCACGGAATCTTCAGATTTTGGTATCTGCAAGACTAAATCTATTGTTGTGTCATTGGCTACACCTTCTGCATTTTCACCTCGAGAGTCATTAATTGTATTAGATGTTTCAACTGTCAATTCACCTTGTGCTGGGACAGAGGAGTCATAGTCTTCTGTTTCCAACAGGGAATGTTCACACTCTGGTATTTGTGAGGTCATATCTGCTGTATTATTTACTGCATGGTCTGCACTTTCATCTTCAAATGGACTAGTAGTATTACATGATTCACTGGTGAATTCAAACTCTTCTGGAATAACCAAATCATGTTCTGTGTTTACCAAGGGATGTTCAGACAGCGGTATTTTCAAGCCAAAATTTGTGGCATCATAATCTGCACTTTCATATTCATAAGGATCAGTGATACTGGATGTTTTGTTGGTCCATTCATCCTGTACTAACATATCTGAATAATTTGATTCTGTCTTCACCATGGAAGTTTCAGACTTTTTTATTTCCATGGATGTATCTGCTAAATTGTGGATTGCAAAGTCTGTATGTTCATCTTCAAAATTATTAGCAGTAAAATATATTTCATTGCTCAATTCATCATGTGCTACAATATGATCTTTGCTCAATGTAGAATAATTAGACTTTGTTACATCTAAGACCGCTTCAGTTGTATTACTGACTGCACATTCTGCACTCTCATATTCAAAATGATCAGTGCTATTGGATGTGTTATTGGTTAATCCAGTCTGTACTGGAATAACAGAATCATGCTCTTTTTCCACTATGCATTTTTCAGACTGATCTATTTCCAAGACCAAATCGGTCAAATTACTCACTGCACATTCTGCACTATGACATTCAAAATGGTCAACAGCATCAGATGTGTTATTGGTCGATTCATCCTGTACTGGAATAACAGAATCATGCTCTTTTTTCTCTATGCATTTTTCAGACTGATCTATTTCCAAGACCAAATCGGTCAAATTACTGACTGCACATTCTGCACTATGACATTCAAAATGGTCAACAGCATCAGATGTGTTATTGGTCGATTCATCCTGTACTGGAATAACAGAATCATGCTCTTTTTTACACTATGCATTTTTCAGACTGATCTATTTCCAAGACCAAATCGGTCAAATTACTGACTGCATATTCTGCACTATGACATTCAAAATGGTCAACAGCATCAGATGTGTTGTTGGTCGACTCATCCTGTGCTGAACAAACAGAATCATCTTCCATCTTCTCGATACTGTGGGCTGAGCTTGATATTTCCACAACTATTACTGTCGGTCACTGCTCATGTTATGATGATGATCTGACCAAGGCACATGACAAGTCTTATTGGCCCTGAAAATGCAAGTAAACAAAACTACTAACACTGCTATTTAATGGCATAACCATGTTGGATAGTACTATTTAATTAACCCAATAAAAATAATATGGTACCTAAACATATATGAAATTACTTTGTCCCTAAAAGTACTCAACTCCACCAGCTTCAAAACAGTCTGTCTTCACATCCCATACAATGTAATCATTGATACTACATGCTTCAGTAAATTCAAAATTTTCATAACCCGAAATTCAAAAGGGATTATGCTGAAATAATTTACAGAACCTACTTTGGTTTGCATTTAACTTTTTGCTAAGACTGATCATACATTCAGTAAATTTTACACAAACAGTTTATCAGTCATGCTAAATAAAACTGTATAACCAATGCAGTCTTTGCCAGGAAAGGTGAGTGTTCACTCCTGCTCTCCTCCATACTCACCTGGAAAGTTTTAGGAGAGCTACAAATTAGAGACCTTGATGTATTCATTTGAAAATGCTTGCAACTGCTCACCTTGCATCATTTAAAGAGTTCGCCTTGATTTTACTCATGGTGATGACTGTGATGCATGGACAAAACAACCATTACTGCAATTTGAGAAGGTTTGTAGTTTGCCTTTAAGATTAGTGTTGGGAATCGACTGGTATTTCATTATCGATTAATTATAATCAATCTGCACCGTCTGATAAACTTTTGATGAAACAATTGGTTAGAATTAATTATATGAATAAAAGAAGGATTTGAATTATAAGAATCATGTACCTGTTCACCAGGACAGACCCTAAAAATTCCTAAATTAAGTTTAACTTTAGTAACTATTTAATATCTGTTTTCTGTATGAACGTTAATAAAAATAAACACAAATCCTAAATAAATAAATAATAATAATAAAAAAAAAATAATAATTTAGGTTGTTAATATTATTTGTTCAATTATTTATCCTTCCTTGTTTACATTTCCTTTTTAAATCCATTCCAGTACTTGTCTTGCCAACTGCAACAAGTGTTTGTCTCTTGTGGCCATCTGTGCAAAACACCCATCAGCTTCTACACTTTTTTACCTCATGTCTGGTTGTTTCAGATCACTTTCACACATTTTATGACAATTATAGCCTATTGCTCTGCCCAAGTATAGGTTTTATGCATATAGGCCTAAAAGTCCAAACCAAATTGTTAAGAACTACAATAAATTACTCTCCTACCTTTAATTACCGTTACATTTCCCCCAAATTTTGTCCAGACACAAGTTGTGAAAAAAACATTACAGTGACACAGATTCCACATATGAGACTGTAACAATGTCGCCAGTATCGACTTCGCTGAAATAGCAAGGGCAAAATACATGCAGTTTTCTGCAATCTGCCATTTTGGTTTTTTATGGAATACTCTTCAAGAGGGGTGAAAGCCTCCAAAGTATGTGACATAATTAATATAAAATCAATTATCTCTAGTGGTATCATTAAATAAAAATTAAATAATAATAATAAATTAATATGACGTCATCATGTTTGCTTTTATATCATAACATGTTATGATGTTGTTAGATTAATTTATATCCTTTCACCCCTCTTGGAGAATATTCCATAAAAAGTCAAAATGGCAGTCGGCACAAAATTACATGCTTTTTGCCTTATGCGATCTAAGCGAAGTCGATATAGGTGACATGGTTATCATCTATGTGGAATCTGTGTCATTGTAATGGTTTTTTCAAGATTTCCGTCCAGACAAAATGTGGGTAAAATCTAACGAAAAATAAAGATAGGAGAGCAATTTTTCGTTAGATTTTACCCACATTTTGGTTCGGACTAACGGTTTGGTTATCTTTTATACCTCTTTTCAAGATCATATTTCATAAGATTGAAAATCGAATGTTTGTGGATATTGAGACTGAAATTCGTACAAATTGACAATGTTTTGTTTTGTCTTTGCGTGAATACATACGAACAACCCCCAACCCTATTCCTGTTAAAATATCGGAAATGGGTGATGTTCGGAGTTAGGTAAAGAGGCCAATTATTGTTCAATAAATAAAAATGTATTATATACATCGCTATAAACCGTGTGAAAGGTTACATATATGTATATGCTTTATTTCTTAAAATACAGAAATATATATACGATCTGTAAAACTGGGTTAAATCACTGACATATCGCTTTACAAAATTTAGGGCTAAAAAGTTTTTCTCCCACAAAATTTGACAAAACTTAACGGCGAAATTTACAAATGCGGTATCCCTTTAATATAGTAGCGATATAAAATATCGTATAATATTTTCATACCATATACTTCCAAAGGCACTCATGCCAGGTGTGTATGTATCTATTTACATTTTGAGCATTTTAACAACACATTTTACTGGCTGGCGTCTGATTTGAGCATTTCGGCATTTTCCGGAATTCGAAAAACACGCAAACAAAATTTGCGATAGTGCTGCCCCCTATTGACAATTTTGTACCCATCTTTACCGTATGTGATGCTACTCAACGGCAATGACATATTTTATATTATAAATTAATGAACGAACGAACGAATGGATAAATAAATAAATAAATAATAATTTGACAGTGAACTGGAAATGGAACAGGAATAGGCCTATAAAATGGTTTGGGAGCACATTTGGGGCCGTTTAAATATTACGTAACGCTATTTTTGTCAAAATTAGACACCATCTACCCCCCACCCCCACCCCCACCCCCGTAACGCTAGACCATAGGCCTACACTCCAGTAATATTACGTGACACTTAGAGGACCCCCCCCCCCCCCCCCCCCCCCCCCGCCAATTCACAAACAAGTCATGCGTGTAATATAATTTTTACTAAGGGTGACTATTGCGGTCAGTTTTTATTGCAATAGTATTGCGATAGTTAAAAATTAATACTATTGTGACAGTATTGCAATAGTAATAGTACTATTGTAATAATATTGCAATAGTATTGCGAGTTCTTAAATAGCTTGATAACAATAATATGAAGATATTTCGCAAAACAATTTACCGGTCTTCAAATTGTGTGTGTGTGTGTGTGTGTGTGTGTGTGTGTGTGTGTGTGTGTGTGTGTGTGTGTGTGTGTGTGTGTGTGTGTGTGTGTGTGTGTGTGTGTGTGTGTGTGTGTGTGTGTGTGCGCGTGTGTGTGTGTGTGTTTACAAGTCTGTGTGAATGTGCATGCGTGTGTATGTACGTACTGTGTTTGTACTTAATTATTTGGAATAATGTCACTAGGTAGTGAAATCATGCGTTGGTCGTAAACTATATTATTTGACTATACATACAATCAAAACTATCGATAGTTAAACAAACAATTGCGATAGTTATTGATAGTTTAATTAACTATCGATGCATTGCTATCGAGGCGCTGACTATCGCAACATATCGATAGTTCGATGTATTGTTACACCACTAATTTTAACGTCCTGTTTTTGCAATTTGGGAAAGCGCAGATAGGCTTACGCATTTCAACTCATTTATTTTCCTTATTGTGTGTATACGTCTAGCTATAACTACGTTCGTTTTAACATTGTCGCCGTGACAGAGCTATTAGTATTACGAATACAAAATTAATAAAATAATAGCAAAAAAAAAAATATTAATAAATTTTTTAATGCGTTACGTAACGCTGTTAAATACACCTAACCCCTGTAACGCTACATAACGTTTGGACCTACACCCACCCACCCATTGGGCGTTACGTAATATTTGAATAGCCCCTTTCGACTTTGAAGCTATTGAAATAGAGGCATGTGGTAGGCAACAGGCCAACCGTCATTGTTAACATAATTTGGCTCGTTCTTCCCAAAATGTGACATCAAATCCAGCTCCGTGGCACTCATATTTGCCTACTCACGGCCTTTATTACACATTTGGCAAGACCGAAAAAGTCGCGAATGACACTTAACATAAAATAGCTCCATATCATAACAAATAGTAACATGCAATACCATCCATACCAGGCCTAAGGCCTAAGGCCTTATGTATGTACATAGGCCTGCGTACGGGCTCCCATGTTCGTAAGGGGGGGGGGGGGGGAGGGGCTGATATGCCCGAATCTGGTTAACATTTATTCATATTAGTATAAATAATGTTGAGAGTAGAATGATGGAAATACATGGTAAAAGGTCATAGATTAGCACATTTACCCCGAATATCTCTATCATTTTTGTTCGAATTTGAGGCTTTGCCCGTCACGTCTCGTACGCTTATGTGTATCCCTTATGTGTATACATACATGCATATTTCTTTTTGAAATGGATATGTATTTTTCTGTAACAAAGCAATTGGCATCGTATATAACCGCACTAACTCGTTTTATCTCTCCCATCTTTCTCTCATCTCCTCTTCCCTTCCATCCAGACTCCTCTCAGCTTATTTCATTCTGTATTGGTGAGGACGTTACAATTAATAGCAGACTACGCTTCTTACCTGACAGATGCAGTAGGGTTACACGAGTTCGTTAAAGGTAAACTTGTCCTAATTGAAAGTCACCAAATATTTATATCATAGGTCTACTAAAGAGTTGACATGAACATCATTTATACATTAGATAATGAATTAAATATGTGAATCAAAATACGAGTCCGCATTTAAAAACATGGCGAGTACTGAATGATGTATTATGACGGGAAGCGGTGAAAGTGCAAGAATTAGACTTGGTCATGTCTCTTTGGTAGCCTAAAAAAAAACCTTATAATTATGCTTTTATATTTAAGCAGGCACAGGGGCGAAGAGACGCGTGTGTGTAGGGGGAGGGGTGTGTGGGCTGAATAATTTTAAATATAAAAGAAATAAAAATAAGTATTGACATTTTCCGAGGGAGACCAAAATGAGTCAGACCAGTTTGGCTGAAAATAATGCATTGCAAATGTGTCCGTCTCTCTCTCTCTCTCTCTCTCTCTCTCTCTCTCTCTCTCTCTCTCTCTCTCTCTCTCTCTCTCTCTCTCTCTCTCTCTCTCTCTCTCTCTCTCTCTCTCTCTCTCTCTCTCTCTCTCTCTCTCTCTCTCTCCTCTCTCTCTCTCTCTCTCTCTCGTCTCTCGTGTGTGTGGTGTGTGTGGTGTGTGTGTGGTGTGTGTGTGTGTGTGTGTGTGTGTGTGTGTGTGTGTGATATTTATAATATGAAATTTTCCACCCCAATTGTAATTATTTTATTGGACCATACAGTTGTTCATTTTAAGTATTTGATTTGGTTGCAGGATAGAACCTCCTGGATTGACCCATTCTTTGATTAGGTTATTTCCGGTCCCAACCTGTGCCCCACGACTGAAAATTGAATTTCAATGTTTTTAGAGCTAATATCGATAAAGCCGTGGTGTGTACTGTCATGTCTGGGAAAATACATAGAAAAGATATCTTGCTGCTAATGCAAAAATGTAGCGGGTTTCCTCTAAATACTGCGATTCCAAATTACCAAAATAGCCGGTGATTATCATTGTGGTGTCATTAAACGAAACAAACATTTAACTTTTAGATGGATCCATCAGTTTAGTAGCCTACATCACTATGGTGTTTTGGCCTATAATATTAAGCGCATACGCATGTACACAAAAATTATACACCGTGGGGGTGTGGGATGCGTTTTAAGTCTTGCAACATTTATCATGAGAAAAAAAAGAACAAAGAAAATAAATGTTTTATTTATCAACTACACACTCATCACATTTTTAATTATGGTTATACAACATTGGACATATGGTTCAGGGCCGTAGCTAGGATTTTTGTTTGGGGGGGGGGGGGGGGGAGGGCAACTGAGTAGTTAATAGTCTAAAACTCCTTAAAGTCGTATGCTTATCGCACTTATCCTTGATATTAGTCATTCCTCTCCCCCCCCCCCCCCCCCCCCCCAAATAACCTCCCGAAATATCTAGAAAGTGGTATGCTTCTCGCCCTGATATCAGTCATCCAACAAATCAATATTCACTTGCTTCCACCTTGCCCGACAATAACTTTTTTTCGTGGAACGTTATTTGTTGTTATTCTGCTAATAAGGATGAAAGAAAGACATTTTTATTTAACTACTCACTCGGCACATTTTACCGGCGTCGTGGTTAGGCTATCGGACTACAGGCTGGTAGGTACTGGAGTTCGGATCCCAGTCGAGGCATGGGATTTTTAATCCAGATACAGACTCCACACCCTGAGTGAATGCTCCGCAAGGCTCAGTGGGTAGGTGTAAATCACTTGCACCGATGAGTGATCCATAACTGGTTCAACAAAGGCCATGGTTTGTGCTATCCTGCCTGTGGGAAGCGCAAATAAAAGATCCCTTGCTGTTAATCGGAAATAGTAGTCCATGTAGTGGCGACAGCAGGTTTCCTCTCAAAATCTGTGTGGTCCATAACCATATAACCGTAAATAAAATGTGTTGAGTGCATCGTTAAATAAAACATTTTTTTCGACACATTTTAATACGACTATATAGCGTCAGACGTGGGAGTACAATACAGATAATGAGAGAGGAAACCCGCTGTTGCTACTAGTACCCGACCCCAATTACAAACATGCGATTGTTCGTTTTCTGTATTAATCAATACTTATATGCATGTATGCCTCCTAGAGGAGATAATAAATACTGTAGAATTTGATATACCAGTCGAAAAGTGCTAATTTGGGTCAGCGAAAAACACAAATGTGTCCTTTTGCTAAAGGGGATTAATATATTACTGATCATATGACAATTCTGAAGAGACAAAAAAAGCCAGACTACATAGTCTTAATACATGTCCGTAACGGGTGGATGGTGTGGGGAATGAGTGAGGGGAAGAGGTCTATCATTCCCACGTGACGTCATCAGATGCAGCCATTCCCAATACGTCGCCTGCTGCCAGCGCTGGTAGGTTAGTGCACTTGGTGACAAAGAGTACTGCTCATCATAAATTAAAGAAAATAATGACTGACTAAGGTTTACACTATCTTTATTGGAGCCATTACAAATTCTGTACATGACGTTCTGCCTGCAAGTGTTTGACTCATTAACATAAATGTTACATATTTTGTCTTAGAAATGAGTTAAGACAGATTGCTGACTAAGCCCATGGCATGTTAATCATTTATAAAACAAATATTATTTATCTATGTTTTAAAAATAAATACTTCAAATATGCAAAAAGTCAATATTAGCATATCGGACCATACGTTTTGTCAAAATAGGACAATGACAATATTAATATCTATGTCACTGGTCCGTCAAAGAACAGAGAGTCCTGGTAAAGTGACCCCAGCCGATTCTCTTCCTTCTCTGGTCAAAGTTGACCCAATCAACCAAGGGATGTAAGAACATCTCAACACAATAAATCACTGATGTCTGTATGGGGATTCAGTAAATAACAATTAAATTAAGTTAGGAGTTAACTATTGGATTAGTTTTTAAGGAACTCATTTACCATACAAGTTCCGGGTAAACTGCAATGGTTCAGTCACTAGGTTACCGACATATGGAGTGGTCACCTTAAGAATAAACATATTTACTTGTCTTTATTCATCTACCAGTGTAATGAACTGATGTGGAAATCTAACCTAAAGAGAATTAGTCGGAAATAGTTTTTTTGTCCTTAGAGTCAGCCAGCAATACTGTCACGGCTTAACTAATGTCGCCCCACTTACAAGCAATTTGTGTCAATAAATGGTTAATATCAAATAATACAAATAGTGCACATTTAGTATAAAAAAAAAAAGACAAAAAAAGGAAAGAAATTTAAAGGGGAAAAAAACCCACTCAAAATAATGTGTTAAATAAAATGAACAAAATTCTGAACAAGCTGCGTTCCATTAATTTCACAAATACAACATTCACGAACATAACAAATGCAAATAAACATCAAATGAAATTAGCACTTCATATGAACTATAGACAATTACACAAATAAAATAAAAATACCTTTGTACTGCTACCTTTTCCATTTTTATTACCGGTAACCCAGTCTATTTAATACTTTAAACACAAGCAATTGTTATAATTTCAATTATCAAGCATGCCAGGGTTTAAAACAAATGTTAGCCTGCACAGTATTAACAGCATGTGCATACAACAGCACTTGTGAATAACAAATCTTCAGTTATCATTAGAATTAAATTTGACCCAGTTAACTATATTATAACAGTTCTTTTCCTTATGATATACTACAGTTAATAGGTCTTAACCATTTATCTGCAATAAAATGCACTGCCATTTTAACTCTTACTTTGCACTTATTGGTTATGCTTAGATAGACGGCAATTAGTACATTCTGTCAGTATTAACCCATTAGTTTTCCAATTTACCCAAATACATCCAGTTCAATCTTTACACCAGTGTAACAGAAAAATCAACCTCCAGTCCAGTGCCCTACCAACTGACCTAATAGGGAAATTCCCACTAGCTACTGCCAGAGTAGGTGCACTTTATACGAACACTTTATTCTAACACATTTGCAGAAATAGAAATGTTAAATTAAAACAAAGAAAAGAAAAACAAAAGAAAGAAAAAAGATAACATAACTAGCACTATGGACAGTTCAACAAACAGTTAACACATAATTAAGTAATTCAGTATCATTCTTAAGTTGTCAGGATCTATCTCTGAAAATGCATGCAATTCATTTATATAATAGAAAAAGAATTTATTTTGGCCAGCATATTTGCAAGTATTAAAGCAAACGACATAATGCAGTTCACAAATACAGCAATTCATCTTGAGAAAGAATTTGGTTTTCAGTTAAACAACCTGTACAGCAATTCTGCTTCAACTTCCAGCAGCAACGAAACGAGAGACCAAAAGAAAAGACAACAAGGACATTTACATGAAAAAATTAATTGTTAGTTGATCCGAATACATTCTAAACTAAATTACAATTAACTCTGCTAGGCAAGCCTATGTACTATATCATATGAAAAGATTTTAGCTTAATTGTTCAAAATTAATTTTAATTAAGAGTGTTCTAGGAATGGCAAAACAGCTTCTTTTTCTTTTACCCATTTAATACAGCTTGTGTTTGCTGGAACTGTTTTAGGTTTGGCATAAACTTGTTCTTAAGGAACAATTACTATAATTGAACTGTACTTTATAGCTTTTCTTTATATTTTAATTCCTGCTTTGCCAAGTCAAAAATATTCTGTTTAACTTCAGAATATTATAAATTTGTTTCTGCAAACAAACAAAAAAGCTCATCCCACATCAAACCACTGCCCCAAAATAAGTTCTGTTACAGCCCAAAGTAAATTTAAGAAAACTATATCTACACGACTGCATCAAATAAAAACAATACAAACTCTGCATGTTGAAAAATGTCTCGTCTTGTCATGCACATGTGGCTTACACCAGTTACAAAACCAAGATAATGAAAAATACATTCCCAATTGAACTTTAAAAGCAGGCTATCTTCCTATCACAACTGGCCTACAAAATCAAAATGAGTTTCAAAAATGGCAAATTCTGGTGACAACTTGTTAATTAGTAAGATACTTCTAAGTCTATTCTACTGCATGTTCGTATACGCTTTATGATGAAAATGTGTATCATTTAATATATATATTTATATATGTATTTATATATATCATTGATGATAAAAAGGTGGGAATTTAAACATTCACATTAGGAAATTTGACTACCAAATTAGCAATAAAAATGATAAAGCCTTCATGAGAATGGTCATGAATATGAAAGTGGAGTAACACAAGAGGTAACACCCTAAAAATCATCAATGGATCACCATAAAAGCAAACTAAGTTTGTTCTATTTCGGGGCTTTTAACAATCATAATGACAAAAATTCAAAGCACTTTTTGCCCAGTCCTACATACAAATGCCAGAAAATATTCAATAGGGTAGGGAAGAGAATTTCTGAAATTAATATATGCAATTATCAAACTAACATGCACACTAATGCTAACCAAAAAAGGGAATATAAAGTAACTTCCAACTTTATTGAATCATATAAGAAATTCAAATTTTTTTCCCATGCATCCAAAATGGCAGTGAGAGGTCTCTGAAAATGAAAACCAAAGGATCTAAAATGTTATATTGTACAGTGCAGTTCATATTATTAAGCACACAAAATTCCTCAACAACAGCTCACAACTCTGTCCAACCAGTGGCCATCCCAACAAATCTTATATGATAAATAATCATCCGTTACACAAGGTTAACACATACTAATATTACAGAATGATAATATACCTACAGATGAATAATCATCCGATACAGAATGATAACACATTTTATAAATGAATAACCAACTATCTAGAAAGTCTTGTTTGTGACAACATTTATACACAGAAAAACCCCCGAAGAAGCTATTATTTCTTAGCGCAATTCTATTAAATAAAAACATGAAGATATTTCATCTTTCTCACCAATGGAAAATGCACATCTTTGCACCTGGTGTCCATTTAACAATTCCTCTTAAATTACAGCACTTTCTTAGAGTTGTTAATAAATACTATACTTTATATCCCCACATATATCAGTGTACAGAATAAAGCCTTGCCCCGGCTGTGTCATAACCCCAGCACCTCATATGTACAAAAGCTGAATTGACTAGTTAGTTTGAGTCTCCCCCCACCCCCTCGATACATATTTTGTAAATTCCTTTTAAACTAATGAAAAATGTTTGTTGAAAGACTAGGATAAAAAAATAAAAAAAATCCAAAAACAATTCTAACTAGTCAAATGAATTCACATTCAACAAATCTATCAACATAAACTAATCTTTGATTAACCATTTTCATACCTAATATATCTTCACATTTGGCGTAATGGTCTTGAAACATTGAAAACTTGTCCATAAATACTCAAACATATCAAACACTGCGATAAAAAAAAATTCTAATTCTCCTCGGACAAAGACTTGTTAATGAAAGACCCAAATTGTTGAGGAAAACGACCCAGTGTGGTGTCACGGTTTATTTGCTTTCGCTGTTGTGACGGTTTGTCCCCGGTATTGAAGTGAGTACACTGATTTTGTCCTCTATGTCAGCAATGAGCTCTTTGTTCAGCTGGCGGTCAAGATGGTCCATTATACTTTGATGAGGTTTGTTCGGAGACACTATAGATTCCTTTGGGATGGTAGTCAAGGCTTCGACAAATTCTTCCACAAAATGACTCCTGAAAAATACAGAAGACTGTATTACAGATATGCATGAGAATAAAAACCTGACCCCACAAAGCTTGTGCTTTCCACAAGGTAATAATGAATAAAAAGTTAATCTCTATGTTGGTGCCTTTAAAGTATCACCATTATGTAAACAAAATACTACTACAAGCATTTGATATTTAATATATGTTTTTTTAGAGGAGAAAAAGAAAGAGAGTGAGGGGGAGAGAAAGAGAGAGAGAGAGAGAGAGAGAGAGAGAGAGAGAGAGAGAGAGAGAGAGAGAGAGAGAGAGAGAGAGAGAGAGAGGGAGAGGGAGGGAGATGAAGCAGGAGAGAGAGACTTTTCGAGAGAGAGAGAGAGAGAGAGGGAGAGAGAGAGAGAGAGAGAGAGAGAGAGAGAGAGAGAGAGAGAGAGAGAGAGAGAGAGAGAGAGAGGAGAGAGAGAGAGAGAGATATAGGCAGAGAGAGAGAGAGAGAGAGAGAGAGAGAGAGAGAGAGAGAGAGAGAGAGAGAGAGAGAGAGAGAGAGAGAGGGGGGAGATATAGACAGAGGCAAGGAGAGAAAGCAAGAGAGAGAGAGAGAGACAGAGGGAGGCAGGGAGGGAGGGGAGAAAAAGAGGGAGGGAGGGGAAATATGCAGCCATGACACAGGCTACCTGTTATAAAAAGCAGCTATGAATCATTTATATGCCTTTTCCCAGATACTGCCAACATCATAGTATTTGATGTAACGGTTAATCCTGTGACTCACCACAATTCTACTGCAAAGAGAAATATTGCACCTAATGCCAGTTACAATTACATAAACGACAACTAGATGGAAGAGGCTTTTATTGTGCTAATGAACTAACCAAGCAGTCTGCATCTGGTTGTCCAAGTCGACTGGTGACGTGTTCTTCAGAATGTTCTCCCCCTGCCGTAACATACTGCACAAGAGGCTTGAGCCGAACTGAAACAGATGGTGTCAAAACGGTGAATGTGAGAATAATGAAGGTCAGTCTTCCTACTCGAGAAACCAGGCATGATTCTTGATTAACACCTACACACACTGGTGGCTGGTTAAAGCTTCTTGTTCACCTGGTACTTCTGGGTCCCGTTCCACGAAGCGATCTTAGCACTATTATCTAGCATTACCGTCATTTTTTCTGAGATTGCCAGCCCATTCCACAACATGGTGTAGCTTACTTTTGCCATAAATTACGGTGAAAATTTATAATTGCAGTTGTAAGCCACTAAGCCACTTAGAAGGATACTAACTTTTTGTGTAAAACTGGATCTAATATATACCAAATACCTTTTATGAAACTCGGCGTTCTATGAAAAACATTCTAGACCATATGACATGCACACGAAAATACGGGAGATAACTCATCTCTTATGCATACAGCAGTTATTGTTTAGCAAATAAATTGACAAAGTTACCAATTAACACATCCAAGATGTTCCGAAAAGTCGGTAACCATTTTATTATTTAACTAATTCTCAATTCTTAGCAAAGAAGATTTTAATCATTAAAGGGGCACTTAGACTAACATAAGGTTGCTTTGTCAAACGGCTGTAAAGTTAACGGTGCCAGTTGTAAACTCACCTTAAAGGAATGCTCACGCAAGGCTTTTGGGCTGGTATGCATATTCTACGATATATAATGCATATTATTGCTCAATATCAACAAGTATATTATTATATTTAATTAACAAACAATTAAATGTGATGACTATTATACATATCAAGTGCAGGCATTTTGTACCAACCAAGTGAATAAGTCTCTGGCGAGCCGGTGGTTACGTAATATTTAACGCGTCACACCAGGAATTAGTCTTAGAACTGAAGTAAGAAATGTATCTGATTTTTGTGCAGTGTTCTGTAATAGTAAGCCACCAATAAGTACATATTATTGTACAATACAAAATAAACCGCCACTGTCGAAGTTTCCATGCAATAATCTATGACAGGTCTTGGTGGCGCAGTGGTTACGCCAACAGACTATAGGCTGGTAGGTACAGGGTTCGCAGCCAGGTACCGGCTGCAACCCAGAGTGAGTTCTTAAGGGCTCTGTGGGTAGGTGTAAGGCCACTACACCCTCTTCTCTCTCACTAACCAACTAACCCACTGTCCTGGACAGACAGCCCAGATAACTGAGGTGTGTGCCCAGGACAACGTGCTTGAACCTTAATTGGACATAAGCATGAAAATAAGTTGAAATGAAATTGAAATGAATAACCTATGTACTGAAATGATAAACGAAATGTTTTCTTAGTTAATTGGTCTATAACCGATTCCTGATTGGCAGGTGTATAAAGACTATTAATTACCGCCGTATAGACACAAAATTATCTACCGGCCACCCCTAAAATGGTAATGGATTATCAACCGTTATACTTTATTACTGTAAATCATTCTGTATAACCCTTGATTAAGTAGACTTTCTCATCTAAAATCACACAAATGACCAATTATGTAGTCCCAAAGAAAAGATCATTGTGACTTGGGTATCGTGAGTGATCGTTTTTGCCTAATAGTATGCATTTTTTTCTTTGGTTTTGTTTAACAAAGAAAAATACTATAACCCCATTTCATTCTATTAATGCAAATTGAAATATATTTAGTTAAATAGTTTATTATATTATCAAGTCATATATGTTGTTTTACAATTCAGGCTGATGAAAGCAAACCACCTTGTAAATGACTGCATTTGTTTACACTGTGCATACAGGAGTTGGTCGAAGCTGACATCACTTCGCCCCAAGCTAGAATTCCGGACGCGGCGAAAACAAAAGAAAATGGCTGCCTCCAGTTAGCAGGAATAATCACGTTTTCTTATCAACTCTAAAATTACATGCTTTTTATTTCTTAACCTTTTAGACTACTGGATTAATTTTTAACAAAAACCATGTTGAGTGGGTACAAGTTTATAATTTTTACTCACATATATTCATTTAAATGTTTCATAAATACATGAAATAAAGTTCATATATGAATCGGTAAGTATTATTTTCGTGTCTTTTTTTGTAATTTTTATTATTTTAGATCGGCTAATGGTGATTAAAATTAGGCAAAAAATCGAAAAAGTTGCGTTTACTTACGGGCATTTGTGGCCAGCTGTCCAGTATTTATGTCCATTATTCCCGATAACAGTGGTTTTCTGACCAGAATTTTTTTTTAAAATCCGAACTACAATTCATATTGCAATATTTGGTAATTTTCGTTGTTGGTAAAACGATCAAATTTATTATCAAATTAGCTGTTACAATCAGCTATCGATCCCTGAATATTATTGTTGTCAAGTGAAAATACTTGCCGAAAACCACTTTTTGAACTAAAAATTTCAAGGTATTTTCAATTGAAAAAATCAAAACAAAAACCACCATTTTGAAAAAAAATCTTTTTTCTTTAATTATATTTCCGTTTCCGGTGAGTGTCGTGTGCAAAACGGCGGGGAAATATGAATTGGGGAATGCACTGTATACAGTGTACAGTATATCGACTGATGTGACGTCGGGCGAGATATCTCGCCTGCAGTAGTCAGAAGGTTAAAGTGTCAGTATGTGTTGGTGGTCCGGGTATGTATCTTTCCAACACATAAGGCTCATGTTTGAGTTTACTGTCCCTTTAAGTCACTACAATTAATCTTAGCTATGATTCTTTCATGAAACATCAACATTTTTGCTTAGAAAACTAATTTCTCTACATTAACAGTGTAAGAGCCATTTTTCTAGCCATGCCCAATAGCCGATGTAGCTTTGTACTGGGGTGCAATAAAAAATAAATCTGTACACCTTATAGATCAGTATGTTGTTTTAATGCTTTGTGTTCAATAATACATGGGAAATACTTCAACATCTGTAAATATTTTAAGTTCCTCAAAACTGACTTATTACATACCTCAGGCCTTGACCTTTTTTCAGTGTTTTTTATTGATGACAATAAACTTGTAAATGCTGTACGCCAATTATCCCAGACAGGGGATTGCCATGTGTGTTTTTGTGTTATCACATGACAAGATCAGATGCCATTTTGAGCGAGGTTATCTCAAAAAGCAATAGTAAACAATGAGAGAGATTTAATTAAAAATAATTTGTAAGAAAGATTAATAGTTTTAACATTGAAAACATTTGCCAATTTATACATTTCTTTAACATAATAATAGATTTTAATTTTGTAAACAATAATCTGACAATTTGCATAGGTAGCCTAGAAGGAAATAAACCATGATTGAGTTATGGTTTAGTTTAGATTTCAACTGGTGGTAAATAGTCTAGTCTTGATCATACCAGGCATTAGTTATAAGTAGGCATCAAAACAACAGGCTGTGTTGTTGATTGTCATAAATGACTATAAAAGAAAATTACATGACCCGTACGAACCCTGTGTATCTGGCCACTGAATTACTTCAAATTATTTGTATTAGTCCGCTATGTTAAAAAAATCCTACCCCTGGCAAATATACCCCTTTATTTCACTAATATCATATTGTACAACTGCCACCTGTGGGCCAACTAGGGGAGCACTTAACAGTTACAGTGACTCGTGGCAGTAGAGAGCGCACACATGAAAGGAGGAATTTCAGACACCTATGAATTAAACTTCTTGTTGATTGAGGATTGACTGGACATGCCAAAATATTTGGTAGCTTGGCGGACTACCGGGGTTAGACAATTGGTAGTCCGAGTAAGAAGTCGGTAGCCAAAACAGCCTGGGCTATCACTAAGGTCGAGCTCTGCACCTATTCAATCTTACTATAGTGATAAAGACATTTTCAAACAACGTGTAGTTAAGACAGTAAATTAAAAACTGTTTTTGACCAAATAAAATAAGGTATAAAATAAAGAACTAAATACAGAATTTCACATGTTGTTTTCACTCCCCATTTATTGCACTCATTTATTTTGTGCAAGAACATGTGGTATATATTCTTGCGCAAAATAAACTTGTGCAATAAATAGGAGATTTTCTCCTAAAGCTTGCTGTGAGGTGTATATGTTAGAGAAGACGACAAACCTTGTTCTGCATAAGGGTGGAGATTTTCTCGTGAACCTTGTTGTAAGGTGTGTATGCTAGAGAAGATGACAAACCTTGTTCTGCATAAGGGCAGAGATTTTCTCCTGAATCTTGTCCTCGCTGATCTGCTGAGTGAGCTCCACAAGCTGGTCGAGATCAGTGTTTCCGATAGCCTGGCAGATGGCATCAGTCAACATCACCATGCCCTACACGTGGAAATACCACAAGTTATTATTACCATGCCCTACACGTGGAAATACCACAAGTCATTATTACCATGCCCTACACATGAAAACATCACAAGTCATTATTACCATGCCCTACACATGGAAACACCACAAGTCATTATTACCATGCCCTACACATGGAAATATCAAGTCAAGATCACCATATCCTAATCACACAAATAGAACAAGTAAACATCACAATGCCCTGTAAATAGCACAAGTTATTATCACCATGCCCTACACATGGAAATAGCATAAGTCATTATTACCATGCCCTAATATGTTGTGTTTTCGATTGTCTGGCAGATGGTACCAGTCAACATTACCATGTCCTAAACAGACAAATACCACATATCATTATCACCATTCCCATAAACACATAAGTACCACAAATCATTATCACCATCCCCTAAAATTGTAAACACCACAAGTCCTTGTCACCATGACCTAAACATGAAAACACCACAAGTCCTTGTCACCATGCCCTAAACATGTAGTAAACACCACAAGTCCTTGTCACCATGCCCTAAACATGTAAACACCACAAGTCCTGGTCACCATGCCCTAAACATGTAAACACCACAAGTCCTGGTCACCATGCCTTAAACACGTAGTAAACACCACAAGTCCTGGTCACCATGCCCTAAACATGTAAACACCACAAGTCCTGGTCACCATGCCCTAAACATGTAGTAAACACCACAAGTCCTGATCACCATGCCCTAAACATGTAAACACCACAAGTCCTGGTCACCATGCCCTAAACATATAAACACCACAAGTCCTGGTCACCATGCCTTAAACACGTAATACCACATTTTAGATTTGGGCACAACAGGCTTTTTGTTTGTTTTAAGCACAACAAGTTCTGATTACAGTAATGATAGTAATAGCTGGTAAAGAGTTCCAGATATTCAGAAATGCATTTTTAGTTATTTTAATCCAATTTACATCTTAAGTAACATTCCATTGATTTTGAAATGTTTTCAGGTTAACTTGATTATACTTAATTGGGCTTGCTTATTTTGAACATACTTATTTTGAACACACCCTTTATTGACTCAGCTTTGGTGCAATCTAAAGCCCTGCCATAAATCATTATCATCATACACTAAACATGTACATAGGATCAGTCATCCGCACCACTAAACACATTAACAACATCACACTGCGTAATTATCATACACCAAACATGTACATAGGATTCAGCACCACTAAACACATTAACAACATCACACTGCATAATTATCATACACCAAACATGTACATAGGATCAGTCATCAGCACCACTAAACACATTAACAACATCACATTGCATAATTATCATACACCAAACATGTACATAGGATTCAGCACCACTAAACACATTAACAACATCACACTGCATAATCATCATACACCAAACATGTACACAGGATCAGTCATCAGCACCACTAAACACATTAACAACATCACACTGCATAATTATCATACACCAAACATGTACATAGGATCAGTCATCAGCACCACTAAACACATTAACAACATCATACTGCATAATTATCATACACCAAACATGTACAAAGGATTCAGCACCATTAAACACATTAACAACATCACACTGCATAATTATCATACACCAAACATGTACATAGGATCAGTCATCAGCACCACTAAACACATTAACAACATCACACTACGTAATTATCATACACTAAACATGTACATAGGATTCAGCACCACTAAACACATTAACAACATCACACTGCATAATTATCATACACCAAACATGTACATAGGATTCAGCACCACTAAACACATTAACAACATCACACTGCATAATTATCATACACCAAATATGTACATAGGATTCAGCACCACTAAACACATTAACAACATCACACTGCATAATTATCATACACTAAACATGCACATAGGACCAGGCATCAGCACCACTAAACACATTAACAACATAACACTGCATAATTATCATACACCAAACATGTACATAGGATTCAGCACCACTAAACACATTAACAACATCACACTGCATAATTATCATACACTTAACATGTACATAGGATCAGTCATCAGCACAATTAAACACATTAAAAACACACTGCGTAATTATCATACACCAAACATGTACATAGGATTCAGCACCATTAAACACATTAACAACATAACACTGCATAATTATCATACACCAAACATGTACATAGGATTCAGCACTACTAAACACATTAACAACATCACACTGCATAATTATCATACACTAAACATGTACATAGGATTCAGCACCATTAAACACATTAACAACATCACACTGCATAATTATCATACACCAAACATGTATATAGGATTCAGCACCACTAAACACATTAACAACATCACACTGTGTAATTATCATACACTAAACATGTACATAGGATCAGTCATCAGCACCACTAAACACATTAACAACATCACACTGCATAATTATCATACACCAAACATGTACATAGGATTCAGCACTACTAAACACATTAACAACATCACACTGCATAATTATCATACACTAAACATGTACATAGGATTCAGCACCATTAAACACATTAACAACATCACACTGCATAATTATCATACACCAAACATGTATATAGGATTCAGCACCACTAAACACATTAACAACATCACACTGTGTAATTATCATACACTAAACATGTACATAGGATCAGTCATCAGCACCACTAAACACATTAACAACATCACACTGCGTAATTATCATACACTAAACATGTACACAGGATCAGTCATCAGCACCACTAAACACATTAACAACATCACACTGCATAATTATCATATACCAAACATGTACATAGGATCAGTCATCAGCACCACTAAACACATTAACAACATCACACTGCATAATTATCATACACCAAATTTGTACATAGGATTCAGCACCACTAAACACATTAACAACATCACACTGCGTAATTATCATACACCAAACATGTACATAGGACCAGTCATCAGCACCACTAAACACATCAACAACATCACACTGCATAATAACAGATGAAAATAAATAAACAAGATACCTGTTAGTACGAAGTTTATTTCCAGAGTGACTCTTCACTTGCCACAAGCATGAACATAAGGCAACTGATAACATGCTCAAAGTTTACATTTATGCTGTTAGCCTAACAGTTAGGCTGATCATTCTGAACATGATCTCAATGAAAATATAATGTATGTAGTTTTCATTTCAGTCATATTTTAAAAAAAAAAAAATTAAATTGATCATACCTCATCCTTTTGGTCTTTCTTCATGAGCTGTCCGAGATTACACAGTATCAATGAGACTAGTATAGCAGCTTGGGCCTGAAACATGATGTCAAGTTTATACAGTATTATCAAAGTAAACTTACACAGTATCAACGAGACTAGTATACCAGCTTGTGCCTGAAACATGACGTTAAGTTCATATAGTATTATCAAAGTAAACTTACACAGTATCAATGAGACTAGTATAGCAGCTTGTGCCTGAAACACGATGTCAAGTTCATACAGTATTATCAAAGTAAACTTACACAGTATCAACGGGACTAGTATACCAGCTTGTGCCTGAAACACGATGCAAAGTAAACTTACACAGTATCAATGAGACTAGTATAGTAGGGTTGGGTACCGCGAAAAAAAACGTACCACGGTTTTTTGTAATGTACCACGGTATACCATGGTAATGACAGGATACTAATCACTGCGATTCAGTGATACAATAATTGCGCAACATACAATGTCATTTATGTGCCTTTTTGAACGTAGGGGTCAAACACATATGACATACTACAATGATATACCTACCAGTACAGATTTTGACTGATTCAGTTTACACTATTTCCTCTAAAGTTGAGTAAGCATTAAGCAGGACTAAAACTCTCATTTAGAGAATAGCCAATACTTACAGGTAGAACATAGTTGTAGAGCCTTGTTGTATTTTAAGACCTTATAATGTAAATGAAATAAACATAACAGATGAATAAATTCCCTAGTTATCATTTCAGTTAAACTGGAAAATAATGAAAATGACAAAGTTACGTAATATTTGAATGTCTAGGCCGGGCCGTAGCCCAGTGGTAAAACACTCGGTTGGACACGTGGTAGGTCTAGGATCGATCCAAGTCGGTGGGCCCATAGGGATATTTCTCATTTATGTATGTGCACCACGAAAGGTATAGCAAAGGTCGTGGTATGTGCTACTAATGAGAAAATGTAGTGGGTTTTAAGACTATATATCAAAATTACCAAACGTTTGACATTCAGTAGCCGATGTTTTTGTTCTGCTCTATATAAAGATAAAAAATGTAACCTGTGCCACCCCACTAGAAGCTCTGCATACGTCCCCAACCCTCCAGATATCGTGCCAATTCCACAGGCCCAATATATATATATATAAGCTATATCCTATGGGCCTGTATCTTTAATCTCTTTGATAATGAATTCATGTTTAAAGAAGAAAAAACAGTTTAGAAACAAAATAACCACACTGGCAGTATTTTATTTTATGAATGCAAATGAAATAGTTGGGCTTTCGTGGGGGTTTTTCAAGTACGTAACTCCCCTCCTCCTAACTTATATGTATGTTTTAAACTGAATACTGTTTATAATTGTTTTCGTATCCAACTCAAGAGTATAGCCAGTCACACAAAACAAAGACAAAGAAAACGTCATTATATGTTATTGTTCTCAAAACACTGGCGTGTGACCGTCTTTCAGACTTTAACAACTGGAAAAAAAACGTTTTCAGTTTCATAAATTCATTGCAACGTGATCCGAGACTTTTGTATGTTTATCTACCAGGGGCGGAAGGATGTATCATGCCTGTGCTAATATTATATAAGTAGACATAGCATCAATAAATTGTAATTCCCCCACTGAATGTTTAAAATTAAATCTGTAAACTTTGAAAACTTCAACTAATAATGCTTGTGTATATGTGAGAAAAAATATGTAATCCTCATCAACTTCAGTAAAATGAACTCAACCACGTGACCTAGATTTTACAACATTATCTGATACAACACAACACTAAAAACGTGACAAATAAAAAGTGAACCTTGTTGTAGCTAGTAATAAAACATTCAGTATCAACAATGCAACATGTTTTGAACAGTATTTCATATTATTTGATCGCATTTATAGCTTTACGAGAAGCAGTTCACTATTGAATAGTAGACTGGTCACCCGGACATGCAAATAGGGCTTATGCATACCGCGAGGCATATCTGTCGATCAAAATTGGTTGAAAGTATGTTTGGTGACTAAAAATCGACATTAAAAAACTTTCTTAATTTTTTTTCGACAAGTCGAAAATTCCATTTACCAATTTTTTTTTGTTTTTGTAATTTGCGACTTTGACGAACAACAGGGTGAGCCCTGCAAATGACCAATATCGCACATGTGTTACGAACAACAAACTCATCAGTTACCATGTTTTTGTTAGTGACAACGTTTTGAGATTCTAGATACTTTGGGAAATTCCGTTAGTTTTTCAAAGATTTGTTAATGGAACACAAACAATCATTAACATTGGATGAAGTCTACTACTTTTAACATAATTTCTCGAAATTATGTATTTTGGTTCATGACACTGATAATTTATTTCTCGGAAATGTCCGTAAAGTCATCGTCCACGGAAAGCCCCGAAGTATACCGGTACAGTAAAAAAAGTACCGGTACGTACCACGACAGAAAAAAACACCGGTATACCGGTAATACCGCACACCTCTATAGTATAGCAGCTTGGGCCTGAAACAAGACGTCAAGTTCATACAGTATTATCAAAGTAAACTTACACAGTATCAACGAGACTACTATACCAGCTTGTGCCTGAAACACGATGTCAAGTTTATACAGTATTATCAAAGTAAATTTAGACTAGTATCAACGAGACTACTATACCAGCTTGTGCCTGAAACACGATGTCATGTTTATACAGTATTATCAAAGTAAATTTACACAGTATCAACGAGACTAGTATAGCAGCTTGTGCCTGAAACACGATGTCAAGTTTATACAGTATTATCAAAGTAAACTTACACAGTATCAACGAGACTAGTATAGTGGCTTTGCCTGAAACACGATGTCAAGTTTATACAGTATTATCAAAGTAAACTTACACAGTATCAACGAGACTAGTATAGCAGCTTGTGCCTGAAACACGACGTCAAGTTCATATAGTATTATCAAAGTGCATATAACAGTTTATAGGAACACGTTTCATTTAACTTTCAGACTACAGGATTAATTTTTGACAAGTTGCGTTTACTTATGGGCATTTGTGCCAGATAACAGTTTTTCGGACTACATTCGGATGCATATCTCAATATTTGGTGATTTTCGTTGTTCAATGCTCTACAAAACAAGTTCCAATTTACTCTTCCCTGGCCAGTAAAATATAATATTTTAATCACCAGCCACTTATATTTAATAGCCAGCTAAATTTATACATATACTTGTATACTGCATAATATGTATTAGATTTTTAAATAGAGTGAATAAAGAAATTTGCAAGACCGTTTGCTGTTTCTATCTTCATTTATTAATGCTATGACCTGATCATCCCCTAATGGATCACAGACAGCTGTGGATATCATTCGTCCATGAAGAGTCACTGGTTTAATTAAAACATTTAAACACCATTAAAGAGTTTGTTCTTTAATTATTAAAAAGTACTTTTGTCAACTGTGTGATCACAGTTCGTCCATCATGTGAATGTCTTCTGACCATGAAGCCTTTGTATGAGACTTTCATAATTGCAACTTTTTGTGTCCGGTTCCACTAAAACAGTGAACGACTTAACTATCATTAGCAACTTCAGTACCCAATAATTTTATTAAATGAAATTAAGCGAATTGATATTTCCATTTAAGTTAACTAAAAGCATTGTTATAATATCTACCAGGCTTCAACGTGTTGCTAGTAGTTACCAATCGGCTACCTTACTTTTGGTTTAAATAATATTTATTTTCGTCAAATACTGCCTTGTAAATCCATAAATACTGTTTTGTAAATAGTTGTGTCTTTAAACACGTCTAAAGTCGAGTCATGAAAATGGAAACATATTTTCATCCTCCACTGGTGAACATGACTTCCGACGTGATTAAAACGACATTCACGATTGGAGACGTCGTTATCGTGGAGGGACTCGTCACTATAAGCACGAGACGATTGGAGTGCAGCATAACACATATGTAAGTCTAACATTTAAAATAATTAACGTTTGAGTTTCAAACAGACAAGTAAAGACACACAGTGACTCAACAATCTCATTTTAATCCATAAATAAAATCGAGCTCTAAATGGAACAGGATTGACTTGGGTCCAAAACTGAACTGGGGCTGAATTATTTCCAAACACTTAAGGGAGATAGCATCATAACGAAATATTACCTCCCTTAACATGTTTACTCTTAAATACTGGAAAATCATTATTCATAGTCCGATATAACTTGTCTCAAACTTTTATTTTTCAAACAAAATACCGATAGAAAACAAGTTTTATAGAAGATAAATTGCTACTGGTCCACTGTCAGGGCTAGCTCTGGTAGTTGCCAAATTCGCAAATTGCGAACTTTAAAAATAATTGGCGAATTTATTTTAAGTTGGCGAAATAATTTTACTTCATTTTATTAGAAAATAACTGGTTGTCTGCCATTTTTGAAGTTTAATAGATAATTTGACGAAAAGTTGTGGTAACCCAGAGCTAGCACTGAGTCTGTGTTTTCCGATGTCCAGTTTGTTTACAAATTAAAGTAAAATTATTGGACAGTCGCCAACTGGAGAATGTGATTTTATTTTTTAGATGCCAGGGAATTTTTGTAGTCGCCATGGCGAGTATTTTACTCGCTTTGTAGAGCACTGTTGTTAGTAAAACGATCAAATGTATTAACAAATTAGCTGTCACAATCAGCTATCGATTCCTCAAAATTACTGTGATGTTCCACTGTTGTCTAGAGAAAATACTTGCCTGTGTTCTATTATTATTATTTTATATGAATTGGGGAATGCACTATATACAGTATGTCGACTGGCAGGTGAGATATCTAGTCAGAAGGTTAAGGAATAACTAGAAGATCCTGCAAGAGATTATCCTGAGAGATGTATGGCCTGAGATTGGGATTTTTCCTACACAAAGATAAGTTTTTAGTGATGTCGTATTGAGTGTTTTAGTGATGTGCCATCAAAATATATGTCAGGAAACACAAAACTATTTTTCATTTAATAGTGAGTTTCTTGGTGGTAGTCAATGTATTTGTGACCTGTCAAATCCAACATTTGACATCATGCCTGTTCATTTACAGATGTGGCAATACTGATTTTAGGCCCACAAAAGAGTGTGTTGTTGCACTATAAAATGTTGGCAATCAATTCTCGAGGGGGGGGGGGGGGGGGGGAGGGAAGGTATTATTAACCAAACAAATGTACATACCTTGCTCAAATAGGGCAGCACTCTGGACAAGAGTTTCCTCCCCTTTCTGACAGACATGATTTGAATAAATGTTTCAATGTAATCCTGCATAGACAGAGATGAATAGAGTAGGTTGATCTTGTCCTGCCTTTCCTCTAACAGTGGAATCCTGAAATGTGTAAATTGCAGTCCTATCGGTGAATACTGAACAAATGAATAAACATAATACCCAAGCTCTATACTGGGAACATTTTGTTCAGTGTAGTTTCGCGATTCGCAACACAATGTCAAAACATTAAACAGTAGACACTATAAAGAAAACTGGTGTGTTATGACTAATGACGTTCTGAATAATAAAGATTGTTGAGCAAATCTCGCTTCAACTATTGAACCATTTAACTGACTACGAGTTTTACAATGGAGTACATTGCAGTTTCTCTTACCTTTATGTTTACAGGGAATAAGCCGTTTAAAAATCGGATTTCAAATTTAAAAATGTAAAGTTTTGTATCTAGAATGATGCTTGACAACGGCAACAAAAAGGTAAATAAATGATAAACATGACCCACTGAACCTATATGAGACGTCATTTGTTGAAAGATTCCTTGTTGATCATGTCAGAATTAAAAGTATCACAAATCTTAATGTACCTACTCTCCACCTTGAAAACGTCCACGCTGATTTATATGATTCACAAGATCAAACCCGAGTACGACAAAATGAACCCGTGAAAGATGGACAACCCTGCATGTAACTACATCATTATGAGAATCTATGAATACTGCACTTTTAAAATGGTGAAAGTCTTTACGAGATCCAAACCAACCTGCTGTCCTCCGGGAGAGCTAGCACTTTTTTCTCCAGGTCATCGATGTCCAGAAGAATATTAAAGCCCTGCAACAAAACAGAACACCCAGGCAATGAGACACTAATACAAACTGTTAATAGCACACATCACGCTGCCATTACAGAATTGGATACTTCAAAATTTTATTAATTAAACAACCATCAAAGACTTCTTGTATGTTAAATTTTCTTTGCCAAGCATTATGATGACAAAAGAAGTTTAGAGCTAGAACCTAAGAATCAATCTATAAATTACTACTTTCCATGAACAATCACTAGCCCTCCTATCCCCTCACCACATTACTGGTTTAAACCATGAGAAGACAAACTACAGGCCTTTTTAAAATTTGTTTATGGATTTGCAGACTGTTCACAAAAAAAAGACCCCAAAAAAGACATTGAAAAACAAGTACTAGCCTTGTTAGTTTCTTAACAGCCTGTAATTTCAATTACAAATCTTCCGTGCACATGGGTACATATTTGCCAAGAAGTCAGTCAAATTTTACAGCTCGCATACAAGTTGCAATGTAGTCACATGCAGTGAATGAAACCATCTCAACAGCCATAAGTAAAAACAACATAAAAATGTTTTCTTGTTTTACCTTCTGGATATCCACGAGTAACTGCCTGAAGCGACACAGTGGGTTTTAGCCGATTTACCTTCTGGATATCCACGAGTAACTGCCTGAAGCGACAGAGTGGGAGCTTAGCCAATTTACCTTCTGGATATCCATGAGTAACTGCCTGAAGCAACACAGTGGGCTTTAGCCGATTTACCGTCTGGATATCCATGAGTAACTGCCTGAAGCGACAGAGTGGGCGCTTAGCCGATTTACCTTCTGGATATCCATGAGTAACTGCCTGAAGCGACAGAGTGGGTGCTTAGCTGATTTACCTTCTGGATATCCATGAGTAACTGCCTGAAGCGACACAGTGGGCGTTTAGCCGATTTACCTTCTGGATATCCATGAGTAACTGCCTGAAATGACCGAGTGGGCGTTTAGCCGATTTACCTTCTGGATATCCATGAGTAACTGCCTGAAATGACCGAGTGGGCGTTTAGCCGATTTACCTTCTGGATATCCATGAGTAACTGCCTGAAATGACATAGTGGGCGTTTAGCCGATTTACCTTCTGGATATCCATGAGTAACTGCCTGAAATGACATAGTGGGCGTTTAGCCGATTTACCTTCTGGATATCCATCAGTAACTGCCTGAAATGACAGAGTGGGCGTTTAGTCGATTTACCTTCTGGATATCCATCAGTAACTGCCTGAAATGACAGAGTGGGCGTTTAGTCGATTTACCTTCTCGATATCCATGAGTAACTGCCTGAAATGACAGAGTGGGCGTTTAGCCGATTTACATTCTCGATATCCATCAGTAACTGCCTGAAATGACAGAGTCGGCGTTTAGCCGATTTACCTTCTCGATATCCATCAGTAACTGCCTGAAATGACATAGTGGGCGTTTAGCCGATTTACCTTCTCGATATCCATGAGTAACTGCCTGAAATGACAGAGTCGGCGTTTAGCCGATTTACCTTCTCGATATCCATGAGTAACTGCCTGAAATGACAGAGTGGGCGTTTAGCCGATTTACCTTCTCGATATCCATCAGTAACTGCCTGAAGCGACGTAATTCCTTGCTCACGTTCTTCGACTCTTCCCCAGCCTGGCTGATGTTCCGCGCGAGATCGATGATCTGCCTGGGATTGTGAACACTAGCCGTGGTCAACCTGCCGAGAGATCCTTCAAACTGGGCTGGAAAACACACACAAGGAGAGGTCGGTTTAGGATCGATCCCTGTTGGCCGGCCCATTGGAATATTTTCTTTAAAAGCAGTGAACCATGCAATATGTTAAAGGCCATGGTATGTGTAATCCTTTCCCTAACTACCAATGGAAAACTGTAGCAGGTTTCTTTAAAAGCAGTGAACCATGCAATATGTTAAAGGCCATGGTATGTGTAATCCTTTCCCCAACTACCAATGGAAAACTGTAGCAGGTTTCTTTAAAAGCAGTGAACCATGCAATATGTTAAAGGCCATGGTATGTGTAATCCTTTCCCTAACTACCAATGGAAAACTGTAGCAGGTTTCTTTAAAAGCAGTGAACCATGCAATATGTTAAAGGCCATGGTATGTGTAATCTTTTCCCTAACTACCAATGGAAAACTGTAGCAGGTTTCTTTAAAAGCAGTGAACCATGCAATATGTTAAAGGCCATGGTATGTGTAATCCTTTCCCTAACTACCAATGGAAAACTGTAGGTTTCCTCTCTAAGACCATGTTTCAATATTACCAAATGTTTGACATCCTATAGCTGATGATTAATAGATCAATGTGCTCTAGTGGTGTCATTAAACAGAACAAACTAATTTTCAGCTGCTGCCATCAATGATTAATTTTAATCATTGGATATTGGATTAGGTAATTCTGACATGTAATACTTTAGAGAAAACACACATTTTCCCAGGATTAGCAAAGAATCTTGCATTTTCCCAAAGACAGGTGAGTATGTACCAAGGCTTTTGATATACCAGTTATTGGGAATTGGTTGGGATGTGGAAAACAATTCAGTTGGTGTGCCTACGTCCTATGATACAACCCAATTACTCTGACTAAGCTAAATCCCACCCCCAATTAGCAGTCAGTAATCTTTTATGTGTGTAGTCAAATAGTCAGACTGATCGAATGTTATGTTTCCTTTTAAAATTATACAAGGATCAAAGTTTGTAATCCCATAGATGGAACCTACTGTTTATCACTCGAGTTTCAGAAATTGGTTTCTACAATACCTGGCATGTAAGCCCTGGATTCCATTTTTGCTAAGTTAGGTATCACAAGTTTGGGATCGTTTTTATTGTCTCCATCTCCACTACTCTCTCGGAGTTTCTGCCGTTCTATGGCCTTCTTTTTTAACGTGTAGCACTGCAACAAATATGACAGAGGACTTGAAAATCATAATATACGTACCATACAATAAGGAAAACTGCATACTTTGCAAACAATTTTGTATCTAACCAAGGGTATCAAAGTAAAGATCAAGTAACAAATTCAATATTAACTATTCTACTCAATATTAATTGATATTGAAATTCTTCTACAATATAACATCTGTGATAAAAAAAAGTGTACAAAAATATACCAGAATATGAAGTGAGCACTATCAAACACAGGATGTGCACATAGAGGTCGTGACACACCACCGTGTCTACATGTGGATTATCAGTCTGTAGTCTGTGACATACTGTGTAGTAGTCTACATGTGGATTACCAGTCTGTAGTCTGTGACATACTGTGTAGTAGTCTACATGTGGATTATCAGTCTGTAATCTATGACATACTGTGTAGTAGTCTACATATGGATTATCAGTCTGTGACATACCGTGTAGTAGTAGTCGTCTAGGTATGGATTATCCGTCTGTAGCTGCATGAGTTGAATCTTCACAATCCAGTCCTTCTCTTTCTGCGTCATCAGCCCGTCGTATTCGTCCACAGTCCGGTGGTTATCACGCACCTGCATCGGTCGGTTGTCTTTCACGAAGCGAGTGTTGTGAGATGGTCTGTCATGATATAACACAGGAGAACCCTCAAAATGTCTGGAAATTATTAATAAATAGATGGGTTTAATGACACCCTAGTAAAAAAATTATACTGATCATGGTGTCAAAAAACAGGGTAATAAATTAATGAATGTTTAACAACACTCTAGAACAAAGGGAAATCAGCTACTAAGTGAAAGACACATCATGATGAGTATATAACAAACCACAGTTGTTACAAATACATGTTTAACGATACTCCAGCATTCAAACAATTTATGAAAATAGTATTTGGAGCTGTGATAACAAAATAAAATAGTGGTTATACACATGGAAAGGAATGGAATATTTGTTTAACACCTCAGCACATTTTAAACTATGATTATTTGGTGTTTAACAGGATATTTCAATACTTGGTTGAGAGAGAGAGAGAGAGAGAGAGAGAGAGAGAGAGAGAGAGAGAGAAATGTGCTACTGTCAGACAACCCCACCAGCTAGCAACAAGTGATCTTTTATATACACTTTCCTGACAGACAGTACACATCATGGCCTTTGATGTTCCAATCATCTGGCAATGGTTGGGATGTGGAAAATAGGGAAGTCCACTGATGGCGTCTGATCCTGCAACCCACCATACCTCAGACAAGCATCCTAGAAATGACCTCTATTCTTCCCTCTACCGTTGGTGCGAGCTGTTCAAAATGGTTCATTAACGCTGCAGTTGCATTGGTACTTTATACTAAATTGGGGAAAGGTGACAGGGAGCCAGCAACAAGTTGCATGGCTCCACGCTACTCACTGGTTGTTGGAGAAATGACGACCTCTGTTTGACAGGTATCCTCGTCCAAATCCCGGATCACTCATCACCATCGGACGAGTTATTCTACAAATAAAACACACAAACAAGCTAGTAATGTAATAACTCACTACAGTTTATTTTCAACGATGATATATTCTAATGTGCATTATATAATCACTTGCAATATGACCACATTTTATACAACAAGATCAATGTACAAACATGAAAGAAGGACAAACTTCATACACAATTTAATAAGTGTATATATACTTCGCTTAAAGTTGTTACACAGCAATTCAAGGAACTTTCAAACTGTCAAAACCATTATGTCTAAGAATGACATCCAAGCATTGGTCTCTGCTTTTTATTCATTTTGTTCTCATGTATAAGAGAGCACAATACAAAACAAGGACATGTTTGTACTAAAGCATACAGAACCAATGAATAACACGAAAGGAATAGAATGAAGAGACATCTTTAATAAAACAATTCACTTGTACTGACATATCCCTTGGAACTATATGTACATCAGTCAGCAATCTGATTAAAATTAGCTCTACTGGATCTACCAGTAGATCTAACAGCATTGTGTGGACTCCCATGTCCAGGTGACAATTCATCTATAAATAACAATTTAAATATCAACCAATTACACTTCGCCTTTTATAGCACTATTCAAATTCTAAAAATATCGGGTGAGACTATTGATGCAATAGGCGAACTTGTTGGTCAATTTCAACATTAAAAAACCAGGGGGAAAAGTGCAGTAATAAACTCTGTGGATTGTATACTAGTATAAACAGATTTTATGGCTATGCCATCATATTTTTTTCCCCCCATCTTGTGGATTTTATATTGCAATTAGTTTCTGGCATACTTCGTAATTCACCCGAATCAATTCGTATACCCTTGGCATAATCCCTAATGTTTTCAAATTCTTTTCAAATCACTGGCATGATTTTGAAAGTAAGGTTTTGATTGGTCGAATGAAAGGTCAAGTGGACATGAGCTCCAATGGGCTGCTGTTAGATCCACATGTAATAGTGGAGCTAATTTTAATTAGATTGATCAGTCAGGTATTCAAACAAGCATAACGTGTGGTAACCCACGTACAGGTTACCACAAAATACACACCTGCTAACTATAGGTCATCACACATTTACTGACTTTACAACTCTCAATAATAATATACAATTCCTTCACAGCCACACTGATACTCTGATATTCATTCATATCACTTTTCTTGTTGTACCGGTACTTGTATGTGTATTCTATATTGGAATAACACAATTAATAAAAAAAATAAACATGGTGGGGTTTTTATTTTAAAAGATTTCATGGGGAATGTAGTACCATTCCCTATTTTCTGAACATGTGGTAATGTCCCAGTAACCTCTATGATTATTCTCGACTTATTGCAACAACCAAGAATACAAACACAGAGAACCTTGTTGAGTACGTACCTCGGACCGTGTGGACTACCCATGTGAACAAATGGCATACCCGGGCCACGACTTGACTGGGGAATGCGGACTGCATTGTTGAATACATTCTGTGGGGAGGTAGCATTTCCTAAAGCACAAATAACATACAGTACAATTCTAGTAAAAAAAAACCCAACAACATAGTTTTAGTAGAGAAATAGTGAAAAATAGAGAAATAATGAAGAACTAAACAAATCTCCAAAGAAAAAAAGTCGGTGGATTTTTGAGAACTTGTAAATGCAAGTCAAATTTTGTTTGTTCAGTTAGATCTGCAGACTTTTTGCAAGTTTGTGAAATCCAGATATATTAAAATAATTTGCTTGGCAGGGCCATTCCTAGTGGAGAAGGCAGCAACAGTTACTCCCCACCGTACGGAATTATAAAACACGTTTAGTTATTGTCTAATAGGGATGGCTCTGCCACTCGCCAAATTCGCTGAATGTGAACTTTAGGAAGACTTGGCAAATTTTATTTTAATTTGGCAAACAAATTTCATGCAATAATTGGTATTTTGTTGGAAAATAACTGTGGTTTTGTATTTAAAGGATAATAAGGTGAAATGTTTTGCTCATCCAGAGCTAGCCCTGGGACTATCTAGAAATGGTCCAATATCACTGTGGCCTTATTCTCTTCTCTCTGCCCCTCCATACTAGTAATTTCAAGATCAATATGGTATTACTCTGGTGGAAAAACTATATATCCAGTGAACATTCTATCTCACAAACTATGTCTGTCACAAACAATTGACTGAAAATTCTGCACTTTTTAATTACTCCCCCACCACCATTACTTATATATTGTTGAACATGCACATAAATGACTATATATTATTTATTACACCACTAAAATGCATTACATAACTTCACTCTTTGACAATTTTGATTATTCAGTTATTCACTGGTACCATGCATTATTAAAAAATTTAAACTTCCACCTGGAAAACACGAGGCATGTTCCTGAGGTCAAGTACTTTCAGCTGCTCTGATGTTTTGGCACCTTACTTTAATGAAAGAAATATTTGTCTAACGACCCCAAAGTACATTTTAATATAACTAATTATATCTAACATATGGCTATTTCGAGACTTAGTCAAGTGAGAGATGAAAGTTTCCACCGTCACACAGGCTAGTCCAACAAGGAATCCTTTATGGGTCACTCACTAGCTGAGACGCGGAAAAAACCAAAGTCCATGAAATGTGACTGATCTGGTGGCCTATCGCACCACATGCAAACACTCTACCACAGCCCACACCAAACATTAAATGAATGAACAAGCATTCTGAAAGTACTGATAAAGCAATAAATGTCCCTTACTGGGCCCCCAACACATATTCATGTCTGTTTAAGGGCCATAACTCTGTCAAAAATGGATAAATCACCATGAAAAGTCAAATTTAATCTCTAACGGTACATGATAAAGCTATTAACAAATTTTCATTGTAAAACGAGTCTTGATCACAATTAGTCCGCTCCAGTTGGACGAGTCAGGGACTAATACAATTAGCTACAAGTACTTGTCCTCCTGAACATGTCTCAGGTTCTAGTTGGAGTGAAAGAAGGTAGATTAGTAAAACATACCTATGATGTATGTCTGATTGTAAGGGGACATAAAACGTGCTTGAACAGGAGAAGGGGGTCGGTGAACTGGAAGGGGTGGTGTGAATGATCTAGCCAGTGGCGACTGAATACCTGAAAAATACATCTTCAACAACTCATGCAACTAAACTAGATTATGTTACTCATCACTGTGGCACCTTCTGATTACCAATGGTATGGCTCGGACACTGGCTATTCACAGACAATCAAAAGTGGGTAATCCCACAATGACATTTCTACTTCAAAGAATTTGGTTGCTCCCAAACGATTGTGATTACTAAAACTGATTCTGCATAATAATTGTTTTTAATGAACTAAGTAAAAACAAACAGAATTTCAGTGTCATCCTTCATTTGTTATTACTCAATCCCATCAGCCCTTGATTTTATTAAATTGAAAAAAAACCCATCATAAACACATACAAAATCATAATTACATACTGTAAATCAGAAAATGTTGGCGAGCATAAAATATTCGCGAATTTCGCGAAGCCATACAAAATGCTAACATTTCATGACGCTAAATGTAAACTGAAGTCGGACTGAAACAAAAATCAAACAAGTCTTAAAACGTATTCATATTTAATAACGATTTGAATTAATCAATTATGAACAATTCAATTGAATTTCAGAACCAAGGCAAATAAAAAGTCGTCACATATCCTATGTGCACTATCGTTCGTGGCACAATAATTAAAACTATTGTCACATCCAGTGCAGTGTCACAGCAAAGCAACACGAAATGTCAGTATTATGAATACAGTCTTATAGTTTGAATGTTTGTAACTTTTAGCAATAAAGACACATAATTGTGGTTAAAAATAAATTGTTTGCTTTATCTGACAAAGTGAGAAAAGTACCAGAGCACTGATTACTAGTACGTCTCAGTGGAAAAACAGCTTACGACCCCTGTACGCACAACAGACTACTCCAAAAACACATTTTCATTGGACTGATTATGTATGGTTGTTTCGTCGGCGATTAACCGGACAAACAACAGGTTATAGATTAGGCAATAAATACAGACAATAATACTAATTATTTTAGACGTATAACACTGTAATGTTTTTATTAAAATTAAGTTGGCGACAAGGAGCGTCACTTGGATGTTTGAGGCTATATTTCAAACCGGAAATAGTGTGCATTGCATAACATCAAAAATTATCGAGTGTTCTTGTCACCAGTCAGTCTAAAAAGAACCAACAAAAAACGGCCTACGTTTTTTTTAATGTTTGATATGCCGACCTCGGTAACATTTTATGTCGCTAATATGTCACTGATATGGATTTCGCTAAATTTTAAGGTCGCTAATATTTTCTGATTTACAGTATTTAATTTCGAGCCTGTAATTTATAGCTACAAGTTTAGCTCTTTGCCGCACTGGTGCCACTGTGATGTATTATACAGTAAAAAGACAAAAGGGATTAATAACAGATATAACCAAGAGTAAATTCTACACAACAGTAAACTACCAATACAAAACCCATGCAGGCCAAACAAAATGCCCTGGATTCATTATTTTATAGTAGTATGATGTACACACATATCTGATATGATCTACAAATTGTCTAAATTAGAAAGAAAAGGGAAATGTGTTTAATATCACCACAGAACCTTTTAATTTTAAGAGTAACATATTATTATCTCGACATTATGTCTAAAGTGAAAGAAAAAAACCACTGCCATTACTGAGAATCAGAAAAAGATGTGTGTTTTTTATTAAACACTCTCACATAGATAGGACTACAATTATTATGGACAAACTGATTGATAATAGACTCATCGCACCTTAAGGCTACATCCAACCCATGACTTAACTGGAAGATCCAAATATATTACCTTGCAAAAACCGATTTACCCAAATGAAGAAAACATTATTTACTTTTTTCATGATCATTTAAGCTAACGTCTCTCAGTGTACCCTGGACTGGTCCGACAGTCGAACTATACTTGTATATTAGAATCAGCATGCACAACAGACATGCAGTATATTAGTGTACAAGACAGAACAAGAACATTAATGCTCAATGACCCCTCAGCTCTCTATTTCATCAAGTTATTAGGTGTCCACTGCCAATGTTAAAAACCTTGACTTGCTGTACAGTTTGCCCCAGAAAACAAGAGAAGAGCAATAAGACCTGTTTTACCAATGAAGACTGGTGACTGGCGAGTTAATGTTGGTATAGGTGACACTCTGTTCCGTAACGGAGAACTGCCAAACTGGAGAGGGGAATTCCGTCCATCGGGGTAATGAGAAATAGGACTGAAGCCAATGTTAGACTGCAAACAAATATAATTATAAATACACACAATAGCCCACAATAAAAAGTATGTCATTTAAATAAGTAAGTAACATTATGAGTTAATTGTAATTAGGTTTCCATTATTTTCATGACAATTTCAAGGCATCTCCATGGACCAGCCTGCAGCAATTTGAGTTTGTTCATTACTTGATGAATGTAAAAATTACATCAAGAAACATCATACCTCATGGTGTAACTTTATATTTGTAATAATGACCATTATAGAACAATAAGAAAAAAGAAGAATTAAAAATAAAATATGAACTTTTAGTGTTATTATTGAAGTAATGTTTCAAATATAATTACAAGGATTTTCTTATTTCTTTTATGCTAACTGATGTATATATATAAATTTAAAAAAAACGTAAAGCAAATAACAAAAAATACACATAAAAAGGTCACCTGTGGTATATTCTGCATAACGGTTCGTCCAATTGGAGGAATGGGTACTGGCATAGAGAAAGGCAACCTGTTCTGTTGCTGGAGCTGGAACGGGCCCGGCTGGCGGATAGAGATCTCCTCGTGTTTTGTTGGCGAAGCGGTCTCACCCCGCAGTTCTCGCTCCAAGTTTTCGGCCGTCATTACTTTCACTGGTTTCTTCTTCAGGAGCTGGTTTTCTATTTCTGCCAGTGTCTGTGCATAGGCTGGTATAGATGGTGACTGGGGCACTGCCGACTTGGATTTGGTAACAGCAGGACTCTGGGTAATGAAAATTAAGATGAACGTCAGGAAGCTTGTTTTGAAAACATACAGGCACAATGTTGGATTAAGGGAGTTATAGTCTTTCCCACAGGGATCACCTGTTTTCATACTTTACAATTTACTACAAATTATTTATTTCTGAACAGACCCTTTTCTAAATTGCACACAAAAATAGTTGGGTTTTTTGTTAATTCCAAAACACTTTTACTTTTCTTCTTACATCTTAACAAACTGAAATTATTTAGAAAAAAACAATTTTGTAAGAGGATGTGACGGACTATACGTAAATCACTTTTTCAAAATATATCTCTTCTGAGAATTTTTTTTTTTTTTATCGACCTTCCATTTTCAAGACTTTTTCTGCAATAATTGTCATAATCCATGACTATTGCAATGCTTTAATAAGAAACTTAATTTTATCCAAAAAAATTCCTTTGTATGTGTATATACATGCATGTGTGTCTTCCAACTTACACTGGTACTGATCTGAACATCATTGTTGGCTACTTTTGCGAAGTTGAACAGTGCCTGCAGATTGTCAACAGGTTTCGGGAACGATGAGTCACCAGCTGGTGAACCCCAGATGTCTCTGCTTGTCGGAGAAAGCTAAAACAAACGACACACAATACATCACTGACTGGAATACGGAGTGACAACACTGGCCAAAATCACTTTTATTACTATGAGGAACAGCATAATGCAGTTCATATTTATCATATGATTTCCCTCGTATGTCATAACACAATCACAATCGTATGACCTCTTAGCTTTCACATCTAACAATTGGCGCTAATAAAATCACACCTCTATTAATATCCTCTATCAATGTTTATGGACACTACAGGACATGCCACCAAGAACAATACAACAAAATGAATGAATGAATGTTTAACGACACCCCAGTACGAAAAACACATCGGCTATTGGGTGTCAAACTATGGTAATGCAAACAAATAAAAATTCTAGATTTAAATAAAAACAGTGTAAAGAACTGTGCAAAAATACAAATATCACAGATAGATACAGACTTTTATTCAAAATTTCAATTTGTGCTGTATTGGCCATTCTCATAGAGAATGTTAAACCCCTGCACCACGGTGAGGTTACAGCACACGCAGGGGAACAATACAACAAAAACACTAGTTTGTAAATGATGAATTGGGATAAGAAGTGTCACACTAAAGCAACTTCAAAATGATGTACATTATTCATCAAACGCTTTAAATGATTTGAAACATACCGTCTCTAATTCTCTAACTTTATAGTTATGCTTCAAATACACACACAATCAAAATCGGTCAAAAAATTAATTATTTTTTACCATACTACCTCCAGATGTGAAAAGAAGTAACAGTAATAGATAATAAGTATTTTTGTCATGTTCTGATTATTAAACCTCTATTCATCAAGTAAAGACTGACCAGCTAACTGGCTAGCATTATATCACAGTAAACTGGCCTCTGTGGCGTCGTGGCAGGCCATCGGTCTACAGGCTGGTAGGTACTGGGTACGGATCCCAGTCGAGGCATGGGATATTTAATCCAGATACCGACTCCAAACCCCGAGTGAGTGCTCCGCAAGGCTCAGTGGGTAGGTGCAAACCACTTGCACCGACCAGTGATCCATAACTGGTTCAACAAAGGCCATGGTTTGTGCTATCCTGCCTGTGGGAAGCGCAAATAAAAGATCCCTTGCTGCTAATCGGAAGAGTAGCCCATGTAGTGGCGACAGCGGGTTTCCTCTCAAAATCTGTGTGGTCCTTAACCATATGTCTGACGCCATATAACCGTAAATAAAATGTGTTGAGTGCATCGTTAAATAAAACATTTCTTTCTTTCTTTCTATATCACAGTAAATGATGAATATAGCAATGGCGACAAAAAGACGAGCACTGATTACCAAGTGTTCTGTGTCCAAGAAAGATGGTGGGGAGGCTGGACCAAACAGATTCTCAAGGTGAGCTTCTTTCTTCTTGAACAAAACAAAACAAGTATAAAAGTCAACTTTCTAAATTATATTTAATATGGAAGCAAACAGCTTTTAACAAGTTTTTTAACTTAAATATTTAGCTTTCTCCTTTCTTCTGAAAAACCAACATAGAAATATGAAGTTACATTTAATACAGAAACAAACATACAGTTTAAACATCTTTATCGCTCTTGAAAATAAGATTTCTGTTTACTTCCTTGAGTATGAATGCATATTTATTACACTTTGGAATGGTTTCTGTTAGAAACCATTATAACTCTAGCTGGCTGCCTCTACTTGTAATAAAACATGTGGACAGATGAAGTAAAGAAAAAACACCCCACAATATTTTGTTTTACATTACATTTTTATTAAAAGGACTGATAAATTGACATACAACACTATAATGAATAAAAGGTTTGTTTTGTTTAACCACACCATTAGAGGACATTCATTTATTAATCATTGGCTATTGGATTTGAAACATTCCTTAATTTTGACATTTTTTTAGTAGTAGCAAGGGATCTTAATAAATAATATTTTCATATGCCTACCATTTGTGACACTCAATGGCCTATGTATACTTTTATGCTGGGGTGTCATTAACCATTCATTCATTCATTCATCCATTCATCCATTCATTCATTCATTCATTCATTCATTCATTCATTCATTCATTCATTCATTCATTCCATCCCACAGACAGGATATCATATACCATTGCCTTTGATATACCAGTCGTGGTGCACTGGCTGGAACGAGAAATAGCCCAATCTCAGGCTCATCATGTGAACCGTTTAGCACTGGGCTACATTCTGACCCACTATAATGAATAACGGTAAAATCAATATAAAAACACATTATCAAGTTACAAACTTACGTATGGTAATGGGATGTCCCGGCTGGTTGAAATGTTGACAATGGCAGGGTCACTGCTGACGGGACAGCTCTCGTCGTCATCGACAACCAACTGACTGATACTCTGTTCCAGAAATTCCTGCAAGTTTACCATTCAAAATTAGTATAATGCAACACATCAAGAAGCTTAAAAAATTGTGGATATAGCTTTATCACGCAGTTACAGGTCGTTTGACTTTAATAAGATTTGACGCATTGTAGACAGAGTTATGGCCCTTGAACTTTATATGGAAATTTGTTGGGCCCAGTAAGGGATATGAATTGCTTTAGCCGTGTTCTCAGACTGCTGGATTTTCCCCCAGAATCAGCCATAAATGTTCTTTATCTGCCTGTCACACAGTTCTAACCAATAATAGGCGTACTAGTGATTGACACTCATTCATTTCATCTTGATTTTCATAATAATCAAGGTTCAAGCAGTTTGTTCTGAAAACAAAATTCAGCAATCTGTCTGTCTAGGACAATATTTAAAGTTAGTAGTTAATGACAGAAAAGGTATCAGTATTTACAGTGGCTTTACAACTCCCAAATGAGCCACTGAATTTCACTCTAGTTATTACTATTAGCCTATACCGGGATGCAAACCCAGTATCTACCAGCCTCAAGTCAGACTCTGAAAGCTTAACCACTACACCACTGGTTAATTCCACGGTCACTGACGTTACAAATAACGGAATTTTGTGTCGAAACATTTCTTACTGTTAAGATTTATATCAGAAGACCATAAGCTACTTAATGCTGTAATAAAATTCATCAAACTATATCTTAAGTGGGCTTTGATGGTCATTAATCAATCATGACAGTGTCAGTTAAATGGCCATCAAAGTTTATTTAAGATAGTCTGTGAATCTGTTGTGTTAGCATTAAGTTGCCTATAGTGATCCATAAATATATGAATCTAAAAGCTTGCAATAGCAATAAAAAATATATAAAAAACCCCACACCCAGGTATTTAAAATTAAATAACTGCCTGAAAATGTAACGAGTCACCGTGGAATTGCCTCACTGTGTAGTAACTCTACATACCTCTTGTGATATGTAATTTTTTTCCGTGGTGCCAAAGCCGGAGTCACACGTCCTGTTTGCAGCGTGTCCATTCTGCCGACTCTCATAAAACGAACCACTGCCACTTAACTCCTCCGCAAACCGCTCATGCTGCTCATGCCAGTCAAACGGTTCTGTGAATACAACAAAAGATATCACGATGACGATCCTGTTACACAGGGCCAGATTAAAGTGTTTGTGGGTCCTAGGCTTAAAATAACTAAACACATTTTAGTGCTTCTATCAAGGAATAAATCATTAAAAGATTTTGCTTTTATTATTTAAAAAAATATATAAAAATTTAAGAAGTTGACAAAACATGTAGTCCATATCACTGCATTTTTACTCATCTACATTTTTGTTTTGTAACTCACCTACAGGTAAATATGCAAACGTCTTTCTCTCACCATATCACTATGTTTTACTCACCTACAGGCATATCAGTCTTTCTCTCACCATATAACTATGTTTTACTCACCTACAGGTATATCAGTCTTCCTCACCCCATATCACTGTATGTTTTACTCAGCTACATGTATACCAATCTTCCTCACCCCGTATCACTGTGTATTTTACTCACCTACAGGTATACCAGTCTTCCTCACCCCATATCACTGTGTATTTTACTCACCTACAGGCATATCAGTCTTCCTCACCCCATATCACTGTGTGTTTTACTCACTTAAGGTATATCAGTCTTCCTCACCCCACATCACTGTGTGTTTTACTCACCTACAGGTATATCAGTCTTCTTCACCCCGTATTACTGTATGTTTTACTCACTTACAGGTATACCAGTCTTCATCACCCCACATCACTGTGTATTTTACTCACCTACAGGTATATCAGTCTTCCTCACCCCCGTATCACTGTGTTTTACTCACCTACAGGTATATCAGTCTTCCTCACCCCGTATCACTGTGTATTTTACTCACCTACAGGTATACCAGTCTTCATCACCCCACATCACTGTGTATTTTACTCACCTACAGGTATACCAGTCTTCCTCACCCCATATCACTGTGTGTTTTACTCACCTACAGGTATACCACTCTTTCTCTCACCATATCACTATGTTTTACTCACCTACAGGTATACCAGTCTTCCTCACCCCGTATCACTGTGTATTTTACTCACTTACAGGTACATCAGTCTTCCTCACCCCATATCACTGTGTATTTTACTCACCTACAGGTATATCAGTCTTTCTCTCACCATATCACTATGTTTTACTCACCTACAGGTATACCAGTCTTTCTCTCACCATATCACTATGTTTTACTCACCTACATGCATATCAGTCTTTCTCTCACCATATAACTATGTTTTACTCACCTACAGGTATATCAGTCTTCCTCACCCCATATCACTGTGTATTTTACTCACTTACAGGTATATCAGTCTTCCTCACACCATATCACTGTGTATTTTACTCACCTACAGGTATATCAGTCTTTCTCTCACCATATCACTATGTTTTACTCACCTACAGGCATATCAGTCTTTCTCTCACCATATAACTGTGTATTTTACTCACCTACAGACATATCAGTCTTTCTCACCCCGTATCACTGTGTGTTTTACTCACCTACAGGTATATCAGTCTTCCTCACCCCACATCACTGTATGTTTTACTCACCTACAGGTATATCAGTCTTCCTCACCCCACATCACTGTATGTTTTACTCACCTACACTGTGCATTTTACTCACCTACAGGTATACCAGTCTTCCTCACCCCGTATCACTGTGTATTTTACTCACCTACAGGTATACCAGTCTTCCTCACCCCACATCACTGTGTGTTTTACTCACCTACAGGTATATCAGTCTTTCTCACCCCACATCACTGTGTGTTTTACTCACCTACAGGTATATCAGTCTTTCTCTCACCATATCACTATGTTTTATTCACCTACAGGTATATCAGTCTTCCTCACCCCGTATCACTGTGTATTTTACTCACCTACAGGCATATCAGTCTCTCTCACCATATAACTATGTTTTACTCACCTTCAGGTATATCAGTCTTCCTCACCCTATATCACTGTATGTTTTACTCACCTACAGGTATATCAGTCTTCCTCACCCCATATAACTATGTTTTACTCACCTACAGGTATATCAGTCTTCCTCACCCCGTATCACTGTGTATTTTACTCACCTACAGGTATACCAGTCTTCATCACCCCACATCACTGTCTGTTTTACTCACCTACAGGTATATCAGTCTTCCTCACCCCATATCACTGTGTTTTACTCACTTACAGGTATATCAGTCTTCCTCACCCCGTATCACTGTGTATTTTACTCACCTACAGGTATATCAGTTTTCCTAACCCCATATCACTGTATATTTTACTCACTTACAGGTATATCAGTCTTCTTCACCTCATATCACTGTGTTTTACTCACCTACAGGTATATCAGTCTTCCTCACCCCATATCACTGTGTATTTTACTCACCTACAGGTATATCAGTCTTCTTCACCTCATATCACTGTGTGTTTTACTCACCTACAGGTATACCAGTCATCCTCACCCCATATCACTGTGTGTTTTACTCACCTACAGGTATATCAGTCTTCCTCACCCCGTATCACTGTGTATTTTACTCACCTACAGGTATATCAGTCTTCCTCACCCCGTATCACTGTATATTTTACTCACCTACATGTATATCAGTCTTCCTCACCCCATATCACTGTATGTTTTACTCACCTACAGGTATATCAGTCTACCTCACCTCATATCACTGTGTGTTTTACTCACCTACAGGTATATCTCCAAACGTCTCGTCATTCAAAATATCGAAGTCTTCCTCATCCTCGGGAGCCTCAATCAGCTCATTGTCCAGTGGGTTCAGTTTACCTGCACCTAGTGCCTAAAACAAGAAGAAAACGTTATTTCCTCCTTGATAATATTTTTATTATATCAATCCAGATGAGATGTAAATAACGCTAGACTGATTAACTAAGTGAAACATGAGACAAGGTGCTAAGTCAGCTACAACAATAAACAAAAAGCATCTTGACACACATGTAATTTTATTTTTGGGATTGGATCTAAAAAAATATGGCGATTTAGACTTCTCACTGCTCTCAGGTAAATTACCGGTAGTGCCTGAAGACATTTGCCGATATTTCTGAGGGTGTTGGAACAGGTAGGGTGTATCGAAATAGACATTACTTGTTTAGGGCTACAAGTAGCTCTGTGTGAGCTAAGTTTCACCAAATTAAAACTTCAAAAATTACAGAAACCTAGTTATTTCTGAATAAAATATCAATATTTACATAAAATTATATCTCTATATTTTTATATATATAAACCTTTAGAATATCTTTTTTTTAGTTTTTCCCCCATGATGCAACATTCTTGAATACAGTCATGATAGATAATGTTTACTACACGCAAATGCAGTTTTTACCACACTAAAAGTAATAAATACACTGTAAACCTGTCCTTTCATTAAACAAATAAGTCATCATAGCAGAGAGGTTCACTGTAATATTAATATTTAATAAAATGACCAAAATAGTAGATGTCCATTTTTAATGTTATTGTCATAATTATGGACAATAAAGTGGTTACTTGGTAACATTTTTGGAGACTAGTTAACCAACAGTGTGGAGTAAGTTAACCAATTAGTTTTTGGGTAAGCTAACATGCTCCCCATGATTCCACATCCAGTCACTGTGTTCATTTCATCCAAAACCACTAATGAAAGCAACCTTATAGATGAAATTTAACCCGGAAATACAATATGTCAACGTGGTGACATTGGATTATGAGAAATGAAGTTCTGAACTTTATGTTGGTTTTGCTACCTAACCCTAATATTCATAACATTTTCTAAATTATTATTATTTCACCAAGATAAGACTGTTACAAGCCACTATGTACCTAACTACGTTGTTTCCAAATCCGATCAGTTTGTTTTTTCGTGCACGGTTCGATTTGTTGTCATCTGCATGTCGTTCATTTGTGAGGTTTTTCTTCACAGTTCAGGAACATTTTCATTAACAATAAAGTTCAGACAAGTATCTAAATAAAAAACTTTACAAACACTTAAAACCATTAATTTTACTAAGTTTTTTTTTTATTCCTTAAAATTACCGATACTGGGTCCAGATGATGACTCGTAGAAATTGACTTAAAATGGAGGAACATGAATTAACATTCGGTGCGTGTCACATGAGCTGACACATGTCATATCAACAAGACCAAATCATTTAATTTTAAATATTTTTAAGCCCCATTGTTAGAATTTGTTTTCAATTATTATATTCGATCTGCAAAAGGTAAGCTACATTCTTGTGCCTCTATTGTTGTCAATAATATTCATAATCCATTCATAACAATCATAAACAATTTGAGTGTATAAATTGTGTTAATTAAGAATCAATTCATTAAAAAAATTATATTTTACAAACTAATCACTGGTATGAACATAACACCTATCAGTATTGACATCAAGTGTTAGCGATGGGTGTTGGTAAAACTGGTACCGGACCAGAATGCTTGACAAAATGAATTTTTCCTTTTAAAAAAATATTAAACAAAGTCAACTGTGCATAGTTAGGAAACATATTTTTTCATGTAGTTGCCTTAAAAATGGAAAAGTGACGAACCGCATGTGCACAGTATGATATTTTTTGCAAATGCACGCACCTGAAGGCAGTTAGAAACTTTGCATTCTTTCCTGTTTACTGGAGGGTGCTTCACTTTTGTTTACTTAGGTCGATGACAGTCACTTTTCACATCCTTGTTTCGGCTTTGTACACAATGTAGCATATCTTTTAAGGTGCGCGAGTGTGATCGCACTTGTACAGCACACATAATTTCAATCTGGCAAGTGTGAAAAATAATGCATGTTACCCTTAACAAACAGCGCACGTAGAAATATGGGGGTTTTAATATTGATTGCCACTATTTACCTGATGTAGCTGATAAAAAGACCACTTTAATAATACAACAACAAAATTTGACGAGAATGGCAGCGTCCATGCAAGCTTTTAATATATGACTGGTACTTATCTTTGTTATACAAATTGGAAAACACTGGTTTAATAGACATCTTCAAAAATGTACCAATCCGATCAAAACACCTTTGCTATTTAATTTATTATTAATTAGAAACAGTCTACTTTTGTAAGGTAACAGATCACATCCAATTCATTTATACTTTTCATATACAGTGGACTCTGTCTAAACTGGACTCACTTCGTACCGTCGAAATAGTCCGGTTTACATAGAGGACTGGTTTAGACAGAGTTCATCCAGAGTTATGGTTCTTGAATGATCGACAACTCGCGATCAACAATGACATTTGAACCCATGGATGGTTGGGAAACACAGACCCAGACTTGCAATCGATTATTTCACAGACATAAAACATATACTTAAAGGGACATTTCTAAGTTTGCTGCAATTTTTAAGATGTTATAGACTAATAGATTTTTTAACGATTAATTACGTATCAAATATATTTTTCTGCATAAAATATTAGTGGCTGCATATTAAACGTGTTCCTGGTCGTTCTAATATTTGTACTAGGTTAAATTTCATTTTATTTCCTAAAACATTATTTATTCGTACGTACGAATTAAAAAAATTGTGCTAAATCGTTCTGTTTTGACTAATTTTTGTATTCATTTGACTTTAGTTTCTAACGAAAGTTCGATATGTTGCCGTTTTTGGGGGTCGCTCCGCCATTATAAATGAAATAAGACAACACAAAATATACGAGCGAGTCGCACCTATTTAGACATGCGTTAGGTTGACAAGTAAAACTCGCCGAGTTCATAAGAGTGAAATCAGTTAGGTATCAACGCACACACTAATATTAATCCGATTGATCTAACGCCCACCGCAATAAGAGTAAACTTCACACGAGTGCGATTACATTTTGTATTTGATCTTGCGACGGCGTCCTGATTAATTGGCAATTGACAATCATTGTTTAACTTATTAAGCAGCCCGTCGTTCAGTCAAATCCCAGTCCGGTGTAGACAGAGGTAATTAATACATGAATGGTTCTTTTGTTCTTGATTTTTGATCCGGAGTTCGGAGTAGACAGAATACGGATTAGGCAGAGATTTATACCTAAGAGATAAACGGTAGCTGAACGGGGCTTTAGAAATGGACCGGTTTACGCAGAGATCCGGATTACACAGAATCCAGTTTAGACAGAGTTCACTGTAGTTATACAACCTACAAAAATGAACTCGTTATAGAAATCAGCGTAGTCGGTAAAATTATCTTGATTAGTTCATAACTGAACATGTTAGCTTACAAAGCTTATGTGAGGTCCCAAAAATGGCAAGCATGTAACTTTCTACTTTCTTTAAAAAAGAAATGAAATTTAGACAAAGAATTCAAAAGTAGATGGAATAATAAAAAGAAGGAAAAGAAATGATAACAGGTATGTAGGAATAGGCCTAGGTGTCCTTTTTTCAACAGGTATTTTTTGGCCTTTTTTTAATCTCAAAAAAATAAAAATAAATAAAACAGAGGTTAATGAATGTACATCTGTTATTTATATATGTATATAATATTATGTACAAAATGTAACAGTAATCAATGATCATAGCCGACTATTTAATTTGTCTTTGTTTCAATATGTTTGTTAGAAAGTCACAGACTATGTGACTGGAACATGATTTGATGCGCAGTACTCTGTGGCATCAGAGCTATCTGGGTTTGATTATTTTTACTCTTGGAACATTGGCTGCATGCACACACTGGTCTACTTCACAAGTTGTTTCGCATTTATGATGGTGTCTAAAATTAAGTGGGTTTTTTCAAGATTATCATTATTATGGCATCCCACGTTTGGAATAAAATTGTTTGTAAATTTTAATGACAGATTTTGTTGAGTTTGTATATTTTTTTACCAACAACATTAGGACCATTCTAGATCAATAACTTATCGCTGACTTGACATAGATGTCAGAGACATTCGTAACTGCCACTGGTAGTTGTAGGTCAAATGGCATGTAACTGTTACAAAATGTTGAGGGAGGGAGACTGGTTGCGTAATTGTTGAATTAAAAATGCCAAGTGAATGTCAATGCCCCAACCAACACTATCGAACTAATGGGCGTCTTAGCTCAAAACAGGGGAGATAATAAAACAGGTGGTGCGTCACTCGTCGGGGTCCAACAAACTCGGACAATAGCTGTATTTTTTCATTGCTTTGTCATTCTTTGTTATACCACGATCATAACGGACCAAAACCATATCGGCTCTGTACATGACGTTCCTGCACAGGACGGTCTATAGTATACGCTGCAGTAAACGGTTACCAGTTGTTACCAGTTGACGTTTGTCTACACGTGTACTGAGATAGGGTGAGAGAGTCAGTAAAGTCAGTAATGATAAAGAAATATATGTATATTGTGGATAACAGTATTAAAAAATATATATAGTGACGACGGCTCTGTACAGGACGTTCCTACACAGGGCGGTCTAGTATTTTATATACTAAGATATGGTGGAAAACACATTAGAAAATTTGTTTCTAATTTTTATTATTATTCATACTTACCTAGTGCTAGCACAACAAATATGCTATTCAACCTGAGTCATACCTACACACTGCAAAATTATCTCCCTTGCCGGATATGCGCAATGCTATCCTTGCACGGGCTACCTGTAACTTCATTCTCGGTTCAAAGTCCACCCAAACCCACCGAGGGAAAGCCTCATAGGGGTGGGCGGGAGGTATAGTTTGTTGTGCTAGCACTAGGTAAGTATAAATAATAATGAAAATTAGAAACAAATTTTCTAAGTCTTATTCAACTTACTGTGCTAGCACAACAAATATGCTATAAAGGACGTGCAATGACACCGTTAGAGCACGTGAATTCAACATTAATGGGAGGAGGTAAGAAACTTGCCCGTACTTACCCGAACCCAAAAAGCTCCTTTGAAGTAATGACATGGAGATAGGATGAACCACGACATACGGTAACAAGCAGTCAAAAAACTTTTGGGAATAAAAAGGGGCTTCCCAAAAGAAAAACTCATCCCCAAGAAAGGGAGGAAAAACATCTCCCCAGGGAGAGGAAACGGTAGACAACACTACAAAAAAAACCCATCCCTCAGAAAAGGGTGGAGTGTTAAACATGTCCGAAGCATGAATCGATGGCAGTCGGATGGAAAAGAGGTCGACCCCTTTCCGTTGCCCTGCACACAGACACGACGTGTTGAGCCGCAATGACTGTCTGGTTCCTACGCATACCGTCAGGACCAACCGCCATATCCCGGAAATAGAAACGGTCAAAAGTGTGCCGTCCTTTCCAAACCCCTGCATTCATGACCTTTATAATATCTAAAGAGTCGTGAAAATTCATGGAAGCAGAAATGGCTCGGATCTCATGTGGTGGTTCCGGACCGAATGAACCGTTTCCATTTTCATGGAAGGAACATCGACGTAGACGTTCAGTGGCTTCAAATTTAGGATTTGGGCGAAGAAAAGATGAGAATAAAATCCCGGAGTGTCCAGACTGACTCTCTGGATGGTCCCTTGGTCGAGAAACTCGGCAATCATACTCTCCACTAAAACGCGCCGATCCGCGGACGGTAACGGCGGCATTCTTGGAGTGGAAGTAAGAGGGGGGCTCGAAGAAAAGAGTATTTTGTAACCGTGTTGAACGACCGACAGAACCCAGGGGTCCAGACCAGGCAGCTTGCACCAATTTCGAAGGAAATAGCGGAGCCTGCCCCCCACGGGTATGGTTGCTAACAGTACCTCCGAGAGCAACTGCCGATCGTTCACGTACCCTCACCCCAACCGCCCGTAGGCGCAACGCCTTTGGTGGACTGAGAACGAAACGCAGTACGACGTTTGCGTCCTCGCTTAGCGGAAGACGGGTTGTTACCTGGTTGCCTCCTAGTGTCAGGAACCCTAGGGATCTGAGCCGACTGTAAAAAAGCAGCAGGAGGCTTGAACCCCGAAAACGTGGACCGACGTTTACCAGAGGTTGAGGGTTGAGTGTTCGGGACTGGTCGCGACAAATCCTTGTCTAGGACAATATTAAAATCGGGACCAAAAAGTTAATTTTCCCGTACGAAAAAACATCTTCGCAACGTTTGACGCACTCAAACCCGCCAGGTAATGGTCACGCCGTAACAAAAAACTGTTCGCAAACAATCGGCCAGATAACTGAGCGATATGCTCAGAGGCTTTTGACGCAGCCTCCAAACAGCCTTTCGCCATCACGGGAAGGCTCTCAACAGCCTTATCCAAGCCAAATAGGAACGTACCTAAATGGTTATTAACCTGGAACATCGACTTAGCCAGCCGTTCGAACGATTCCAGATCCGCGATTGGCAATGTCACATGCGGCGATGGGGAACAAGCGGCTCGGACACTAGCGGGAACGACCGCCGGATGTTCGAGAAAATCCGCCCCCAACGTCTCATAGGAGTCAGCACGAAAAATGCGCGCTCCCGTTAAGATTTTCCCCCGTAGGCACCCACTCCCACTCCCAGGATACGATCACTGCCAGTGATCAACACATCAATGTCACAAAGTGAACTGTGAGCCTCCTGTGCAAATGGTAAACCCGACTCCTCACGAGGAGTGACCAAATTCAAAGAACGGTTCCCGAAGGAGACACCCTTCAATGTAGGCTGGGCCTCAACCTGAGGTATAGCGTCCCCGCATACCTGTCGGACTTGTTCCCTGACAAAAGCCAGAACCGCCGGATAATCGCACTCCTCCTCTACCTCCGAACCGAAGTGAGAGAGAGCTGGGTCAGCGACAGAATCCGGTCCAACCGACGCTTCCTCTGAAGCCAGGTCACTGTCCATTGGATCCCGAAGATCTACATGGACTCCTCCCCCTAATCGAGACGCCCCTGGGGCAGCGTCTCCCGAGACGGAAACAATAGGAACCGAATGACAATCCCTAACTGCATCGTCAAACTGCTGTCGAGGGGGGGGGGGGGGGGGGGGGAGAGGGAAGAGGAATGGGAGCCGCGCCCAACGGTCCCGTCTGCGAAAGCAATGATCCCAACTGAGGCGAAGCGTTAAAAAATTCCACGAAACAACGTTTCCTGAAAGCCTAACGGTCGTTCCTGCTCCAAGTGCGGATCGGTCGGAGTTTGCGGCCACCGAGTACCCCCCAGCCGAGGGGTATCTGCGCAAACCTCATCCTCTATCGAGTAAAGTCGAAGAGGTAGGGACCAAAGACGGTGCAAACTGTGAGGAAGTCACCGTACCCTTTGGATTGAGAATGCTGAGGTGCCGAAGCGACTGTCAGCAATCGAAGGCAAAGTCGGGGCCACCTGCTCTGCGGACGAAGCAGTGGACCTATGCACAACGGAATGCATGTGCTCGGTATTCCCGATGAAGTCGTCAAAACCAGTGCCGCGACGACTCCACCCTGCCCCCCTTCTGTTTGTAACAGTAATCGTAACGACGTTGGCGATGCCCGCGACTAAGCCACACAAACAGAAGAAGGCGCCATCATTAACGAAGACGGCTCACTTACCACGGTCACAATAGGAGCCCGGGGGGGGGGGGCTCCCGAAGTATCGGTAACTGTACTCGTAACACGGACCGACGAAGAAACACCCTTGTGTTTCCCCCCTTTCCGGACACTTTTTGAAGTGTCTACAGACTAATGGGACCCACCCACTAAGTCCAACTTGCCGACTATTGCCGAAGCAGACAAGATTTTGCTGGTACCCGAAACCTGAGTCTGCGAACAGAACCGAACCCACTGGTCAGGAGACCACGTGGCGCAGATCACACAGTCTTCAGAACAAGACCGACAGTCCGGACACAACACATGTGTGTCTTTACGTCGTAAAGGAAATGGACAACCATCTCGCGCACAAACTTTCCGTGCGCTAGCTGTCAACGAACTCACGTCGGACATGGTAAATTCAACACAGAATTCCCAACTACCAACCGTATGTCAAGTTCAACCGAAAAACAAACACAATTACAAGTAAAGAAAACTTTTTGCCAAAGCTTAACAGGTGTTAACAGGTGGACTGCAAAATTGAGAATGAAGTTACAGGTAGCCTGTGCAAGGATAGCATTGCGCATATCCGGCAAGGGAGAGAATTCTGCAGTGTGTAGGTATACTTTAGAATGATCATAGAAAATATGCTACTTTGAGTTAATGATTTCAGTGAAAAACCTTAATTATGTTTTGTTTGTTTGTTTGGTGAGGGGGTTTTGGGAGTAGGGGTTATAACGGACAAGTGTACCGCAGAGATGTATATTATATTTTTTTAAATAATAAAAATAAAGTATACCCCTCTATTTTTCAGTATGAATTTTAATTGTAGAATGCAGGACATTGCATTTCAGGACATTTAATTTTTAAATTTTTCTGGGGGAGTATACACTCGGTTTTCCTTAGAAATCCTGGCGTTTGGCGCTCTTGATGCGAGTCTGACACATAGACTCAGTTGGACACTGCTTAGAACCCGTTACAAATTTTCCTGCACATGTGCCTACTCATTGTTCTTTAACATTTAGTGAATTAAATGTTAATTTGCATGTACATTTAATATGTCCATTTAATTGGGAAACAAATGCGAAAATATGCAGATGGACTACCTAATTTCGAATTCTCAATACGAAACACTACTACCATAGTGAAAAACTGTCCATGCAGTGGAAATTCCCTGACTTTGTTTTACATCACAAGTGTTTTGCGTGAGCTCACATAGATAAAGCAAAAACTAACTTTACAAAGAGTCTACTTATCTATTTTAGTAACGTTCTAAACAGCATTTTCTTGATTCTTCAACATTTCTGGCAATTTACTTCTCGGACACCGTCATGGAATACCATGATTTATGAATTAAGGCCTAATTTCTTTAAGAGACATACTGTAGTGTTTAAACACCAAGGCATATTGTTTACTATTAGAGCCATTTTTGATAACTGAAATAATACTTTACTTACTTTGATTTTTTATTGTTTAAATTCCATATATTCAAAGTGTTTTTGGTCATCCTGATGTTTTTAATATCACAAAATGCATTTCTCATATTTTAAAAAATGCATGTGCATCTGAGAAGTAACAGTTAGGGAGTCGAGTTTTAGTCTATTTTAGAGGGTATTTTACAATGTCAAAGTTACAGACTCATGTTTCACTCAATTGTAACTTTATCCAAATGTGTTACAGGTTTGTAGATTAACTAAACTTAGTGTTAATTTTCACGGGTTGAAACTAGGGTATGTCCCTTTAAAGTTAAATGCCTTCAAATGCCCTGCATGTTGTAATTAAACAATCAAACTGTTTGTATCAGTGTATGTCATAATTATATTTCTATAGAACTGCTCCTGAATTTTTTTTTAATAATTCCATCCCTGAAAGGGAAAAAGAAATCAGACTACACTAATGAACCACACAACATAAAATTAGATGAAAACATTATTGGTTTATTGGTTCATTTTTGCAACGTATGCCTACATTAACATTTACCAATTACTTTATAAATTAATCATGCTCGTTTTTCACTAGCCGTAGCAGTGCATTTTGATGAGTGCAATTTTTAACTCGCCGTGGATTTTCAAAAGACAAGGACTGGTAAAAGGTACTATTTTTTAATCAAGATTTTCTTTAAACACATTTAGGTGCATTAGTAATGTTCAAACAAAAAAACTTCAATAGCAATTTTGCACTGGATTTTTTCCAGCATTCTTAGAACAGAAATGTCATGTACCCAGTTTATTGTTATTGTAAGGAGATGCAAAGTGACATCACTGGAATACTGTCGTCATTCAAATTCAAAATTAGCTATATTATTACAATGCTTCGTCACATTAAAATAAAAACTGGTCTACTAACATTGACCCCTGTCAAATTTGCATAACAAGCAGACAACGCTGTTTACAGGTCGGGATTTTAAATTTTTTTCATAATTCTGGGCAAAATATTAATTTTAAGTTTTAAAAGATTAAAGAAATAAAAAGTACCTTTTGTAAAATATATCATATCAAAAAATTACCATTGGATACATTTTATTTATTGTTTATGAAGCCAGAACAAGGGTCCGAAAAGTGACTGTCGTCGACCTTAGAATCGATATGTTTTACGTCCACACTGTTTATTTTTTTACATTAACTGATAGCAATCCATTTTGTTTCAAAAATTGTTGCTGAAAAATGTAGAATAGTATTTCCGTAAATATCGTATTTGTATGTTTGTCGTTTGATGAACGCAGCTTGGGACACTGATGGTAAGATATTGTTGACCGATCCTTAGAAAACTGCAGCTGTAACATTTTAATATGTAACATGTTAGTATTCAATCATGAAGTAACCCAAAATGTTACCCATAATACTGAAAGCTACATTAGAAATGATTCTATGCCAGGTTTGTTCTCCCAGCATGGTGGCTAACAGTCCAAATAAATTTGCAAGCCCTGGTGACTGGTCCAGAACATCACGACTCGACATCAACTGGAACTTCAAATCGTTATTTTCAATTATTCAACTGGTTAAGAAAATTACGATTTTAAACATTATTTCCCCAAAATTATGCAACAGGAACAATTTATTTTTCAGTAACTTCATTCCTGCATGTTTTTATATACTTACAGACAACCCAGAACCACCAGAAACACGCGATTCATCCATGTCAAACCATTTTCATGTTTGGAGTTCCCCCATACAATGCGCAGAAAGTGCAGTAGAATCCCGCGACATGTCATAAACAACTAATTCATTAGTGTGTCCACCGTACATTTCGTTCACGGAAGATTCATTCATCCACTAATCATGAACTCGAGATGATTCGTTCACAACCAGAAATCATTATAAGACGATTCGTCCACTCGATTTATTAATTTGCTTTATATTAATCAATCATACATTGGAAGAGTAGACACATTTTTATGCGTTCATGTTTTGGGGGAGTTATTATTTACATAAATATAAATAAATAAATAAATAGGCCTAAACAAACAAATAAATAAACGGATCGTCACCTATCTGATTGCATATAATGTTTTATCTTGTAAAGGTTCTTTTAGTTATTCATTGCTAAAACAACTATAAATGCTGAAAGAGCACATAATAACAAACTGAATTATGTGCAAAATATACTATAACAAATTAAGAGACAATAGAGCAAGAGCAAGATACGGTAACATTTGGAAAGTTTTGTATATACAATACTTGAAACTAAACAAATGGACGAATAGTTTGTAGACAGTATTAACTTAACTAAACTAAACCAGAAATAAAATTTTAATATTTTTGGGAAATAAGTAACAATATAAGGTATTGATTTTAGAAAGTTTGTCACTGGATATGTACACGTTTAGGAACTAGTTAAGCTAAGCCGAACGACCGAAATGTATTTACAGTGGCGTAGGAAGGTGTCAAAAAGTGTGTGTGTGGGGGGGGGGGGGGGGGGCACACTTTTATATGTACACACTTTTACACTATTATAATATAAAGCAAAATGTCTTCATACGCCAGTGTATTATAGTAGATAATCAAATCCAAATTTAAAAAACCTCTAGGCCTATGTTAAACCTGGGCTCGTCTATGACTGTGTCCGGTGGGGGGGGGGGGGGAGGAGAGAGATCATCAATTGGGGACTTTAAGGAGCAGTCTCAAAGTTTCAAGGTCAGGTCAGGTCAGGTCAGAGGGTTTAACGTGCACATTCAGAGCAAGCTGTTGTAGCGCACGCCTGTCCTGGGCACAGATGCCGGCCTTGGCCCTCCAGGACAGGAAAGCAAAGTTTCAAAATGAAAAAAAATATTTATACACTTTCGTTGCGAACGTACAGGCAAACCGTATTTACATGCTCACAAAAAAATTACATCAAACTAGGCCTGATTTTATTAATATATTATATTATATTATTGTAAAAAATTAATAAGTTTGACCAACGTTGTGAACATTTCTATGATTCTGAGAAAACCTTTGTTTACTCTGAGTAACAACAAATTACAGTTTGGATAATATTTTAAGTTAATTGTGAAAAGATTATACGTGGCACCACTTAATTTGTAGTGATTTATCACATATATACGTGCAAATATCAACAAAATATGGCACATGAAACGTCGCAAATGCACCATTAATCACCATAAATTATTGCGTATGTCTAGATATTGGCAGTGGGGGATCCAGAAATTCCATTTGGGGGGGGGGGGGAATGACATGAGGCGGAATGACAAGGGAACTTTGGGGGAGGTTTGGAGGGGAATCGTAATTTTTTTTTTAATTAATAGATAATAAAATTATAATTGTCGCAAAAACCTTTTTGGGGGGGGGGGGCGGACCCCTGGGGCCCCTTAGATCCGCCTGTGATTGGCAACTCATTTAATATTTTGAGATAGCTGGCCACTGAACAGTTATATGTAGCATTATAAAATTATATATACGTGAATGTATGAATAAATATATTCTATAATCGAACCATAATCAGTACATTTGTAAGAACTTAATAGCTGCATAGGCATGTTAGAGAATGTCTCAATAGGCAGATTATAATGATTTGCACTTGATCATGTATGTACGGCAGCCTACTAGTTTCCATGGAACATGTACAAGTCACCTCTTATTATGTTTATAAATTGACATGGTAGCCTTCATCAGTGTTGGTTTTGCATTAAAACCTATAGCCTCGGCCTACATATATATTTTGTTTATTCATTATTAAACCATCTAAAATATTTATTTAACCGTATGTTTTTCTAGGGACAAGATTTGCCTTTATTCACTTAAAATACATACATAACTGTATAAATATAAATGTTTTTATTTACATTTTCATACTTGTTTTAAAATGTGCCATGTTCCTTGTATTATTCATATAGGGTTACATGTATAGAGAAATAAAGACTGGTTGATTATATTTACCACAGACAAGAGGGGTCTTAAAATCTACCCCTAAAGCCTAGAGGTGTGTTAAGCTACCCGAAGACAGACCTCATATTTAGATTCACTACCGTACTTTTTCCCACATATATATGTTGGCCTACATATGAACTGAATGAATGCGAAGTTAGTGGACATGATATAATTTTATACGGTACCAAACTTTTCCACTAACTTAGATCATGGGGAATTATTAAAAATATTACCATAGGCCTATTGATGTACCATAAATCCATGTGCTACGGAAAGCAAAAAAAAAAAAAAAAAAAAAGCTCGCAAGGTCTGTGTCATGATTATTCGGTGGAAACAGCTGACATAAATTTATCTGACACTGATGGCCAATTCTCCACCCCACTCCACGCACATTTACTCCATTTAGTAATAATAATAATAATAATAATAACAACAACAACAAACCACGAAGTTAATAAATATGATTAATTCATAAGCAATTGTATTTAGTTTGTAATTTTAATAACACCATCAAAAATAATAAGCAAATGATGGTTGTTTGTAGTTGTTTCAGTTAAACAATACTCTTTATACTCTACAGATGAAATGTTATTATATTACATTTTCCGCTGATAAAAGTTTAAATATTATTAATCATCAGTTGTACTCTAAAACAAATATAAAAATACAATTTTATAAAAATGTTACAAATAAATATTGTTTTATTGTGTTTCCAACGTATGTGAGATTGGGTTGGAGACGGCAGAGACCTTTTGAACCGACAGCTTTATTAATGTTACGGTGTTCTGTCATATTTGATTGGAAAAAGTATACCAGTCAATCCTCAACACGACGCTCTCGTTCGATTTTCCGCCATGTTTCGTTAACGAAACGGAAATGACCGAGATTACTTCGCAATTTTAAACTTTATTCTTTAAATTTATAATTTTTGCAGATTATTTTTGTGGCATTTAAATTCAGTACGTTTAATAACTTATTTTCAATCTGTCACGGTGCTATCATTGGAGGCAATTTGGGTTTTTTTGTCAACTTTTTTCACTCGCGATGTCAGAAGTTGATATTTCGGAGGAAATTCCGAGCAATGACGAATCATCTTTCGTCGAAGATCAACAAAACGGAGAAAGAACTCCAGAAACAACTACAATTTCAGCTGAAAACGGCGCAATTCCTGCAGAACATGTATTTGTGGCAACATCTCAGGGTCTTCTAACTGCAGATCAACTTCACGCCGCTGGTGGCATCAAAACGACGCACATTGTCATCCACGACCAGTCTTTGGAATCGGGGTTAAAAACTCCAACGACACCGCTCCCGCCACCGACCCCTTCAACCCCTCTTAGTCGAGAAAAGGGTTTCAAATATCAATGGGATACTTGTGTTCATGCAGAAGTCTTACCAGTTAGATGCAAATCCTCAAATGGTGAACTGCACAAGTCAAAATTTGGCTCTGGTGAATAATAATAATTAATAGCCATAATTTAGACTATATTAACTTTTACTACCAAATTTCTTTTCTTGTTTGGTTTGTTTGATCTTTAGTTTTTTTTGTTTTTGTTTTGGGGGGGGGGAAATATCCGCCCGGTCCCCCCCTCCCCTAACCCTAACCTTAACCCCAACTCTAACCCCAACCCGAACCCCAACCCCAACCCCAACCCCAACCCCAACCCTAACCCTAACCCCTAACCCCTAACCCTAACTAAAAATAATAATGGAGGGGACCGGGCGGATATTATACTGGGGGGGGGGGGGGGTTTAAAGCCTTTTTTAAAACTGTTTTTTTGGCATTAACAAAAATATGGATCTGGACTGTAATGTAAACCTTTTGTAGTATGTACTATGTTGGTCTTTTAAAAATTATTTCAAGCTGATATTGAGCCTACATTAAAAACAAAAACAAATTAAAAGAACAATAACAACAAGAAATTTAAAACAAATAAATTGTAATATTTGAACACAGAGGTGGTTTTGAATCACAATACCCCACTCCGGTAAGGAGCTAATTTTGGGGCATGAGTTCGACCCATATCCCCCCTTTCAGTGGTTAAGGTTAGTTTTAGGGTTTGTCTTAGAGACTTTAATATAGAGGGGAACGGGTCGAACTCTTTCCAAATTACAATAAATTAGAACGAGCAAAGATTTAAGAAATCACAATCATTCTTAAACATGACATACTTCTTATTGTGATTTTGAAAGACTAACTTTATTTTATTTTTGTTCCCCAGTCCGCTGTTTTGCTATCTGGTTAAATTGAGGTCACATGATTGTGATGATGTCAGCTGAAAAAACTCTTTGCATATACCTAACATAAATATACATGGTCCTTAAATAAAAAAATTGAAACATAAAATCTTTCTGGGAGTGTTTAATATATAAATTTATCATATCACTACTAAGGAATAGCATTGGGCACGCCCATTACATAAATCACATATTTTGAGACATAAGTATGCAAATATTTAGAACATAAGTATGCAAATTACATTATTATGCAAATTATATACCGAAAACGTAGAACTATTTTCACCTGTCAAAATTGTTGACAAACAAACATGGCGTCTTTTGAAGTCGGAGATAGCGTTACTATCGATAAAAAAGGAAGTGCTACAATCAAAGCAACTCTACCGTCCGGTAATTATATAGTTATGATTCAAGCTGAATTGTCACCAGAACGTTTAGTTAGTGCAAACAGGGGATAGGGTAGATCCACGGACATCGAAGCAGACGCCACAATCCGGCAGGCCCAAAAACAAAACTTGTAGATTTGTAGAAGTAGATGATATGATGATTGGTAATGTCATTACAGAAAATGAAAATAAGAATACTGCCAAAAAAACTCTATACGACATGCGCATTTTTGAAAACTATCTACAATCAATCAATGAGTTCAGACCAATACATGAAATGCCCCCCCAAAGAACTCGATGTAATTCTGTGCAAGTTTTACATCAGTGTACGAAAAGAAACCGGGGGACATTACGAACCGAACAGTCTTACCTCTTTCCAAAGCAACATCGTAATAAATGTGGCTCAGCCTAAAAGTCCTGTTGTCCCCCTAAAACGACGAAGACTTATTTTCGACAGACTCAGACTGAACTTGATGAAGCCCTTAGATAGGTCAGTGACGTGGATAGGCCTATGTCTGACAATGACGTAGTACTCGGCAAAATGCCACGAAAAGTTATTTTGAAACATTTGGCTGTTGTCAATTATTTTATTATAATTTCATTGTTTATATATAAAACTGTTAAATTAGTATTAAATTGTTTAAATAGTACAATCTTTGTTTCCGCTTTTAACCTAGTTTCAGAAAGCATAGATAACCTTCAAGGTGTATTGACAAACCGATTATCAGCTGAGTGATTGACATGTGCATGTATTCATACGTCATAACAGATTGTTACGTCCGAGCATTGGGGTTTTGTTTATTAATCATTTAAGTGGAAAATAAACAAAATTGACAGTGATACTGATATGATAAATAGAATTCGTCACTCGTATTTTTTAATATGGGAAATATCAACCTCGGCCTGTTAATCTGTATTTGTCTTGGCAGAGCCTCGACAAATACAGATTAACGAAGCCTCGGTTGATATTTCCCATATTAAAAAATACTCGTGACGAATCCTCTATGTATTAATATGCATCTTATATTTTTGACCAAACAATTTTACCAATATTATAACCATTCATTTCCCATCTTGTAAGACAATCACGGTTTAGGTGCAAACCCATGAAATAATAGCAGTTGGGGAATTGCTACATAAATTTATCTCCAAATTGAAGTTTCCTTTAGCCAACTGGCAAAAATGGCAGAACATCCATAAACGACAGACGATTTTTGAATTAGCTTTTAGCTAATTAGTAATGATATGTATTCACCAAATTCAACTTTAATTGGAATTTTGCGATTTGGCAAGCAACAGCTTAAAGCCTGGACAATTGCAGGACTTGAGACAGAATTGTTATATTTATGATAAAAAATGTTTAGTTGTCAAGGACTCCATTTTGTAATTTGCTTTAAAAATATTTAAAAGCATTTTCATATATTATTATTACTGTATGCACATGTTTTTTTAAAAACATACATGTTTTGATAAAACATTGAATAGTTTTGTTTTGGAAAGTTTTGACTGTAAGGTGTACTAAATGTTTCACTCGCCAAAATGGATGACATATACACTATTATAATACAGTGACAGCTGTCTAAATGTGATAATGCCGGGGACGTAATATTTATCACATTTAAACAGGATCTGGTGTTTAGAGCCTGGTAATGTTTTAGCATTTAGAAACAACGGGACCATGAATCTTGGTCACTTGTAACAGAATTCTATTTTGATCAGCTTCTGGTTTAGACAGATTTCACTACATTGTTAACACATACAAAAAAGTTTATAGTAATGCAAGAAAGAAACTGGAAATTAGACAACTTATTAGATTTACAGTATGACTTTTTTTAATGGCAGCAACACTGAAAATTTGAGACAAATGCAAATAAAAGCTTATGATATACATTATCACTCTTAAAAATGGGTATATTTGGTATATATGTTACAGTCAATCTGTGAAACCAGTCTTTACGCGTAATGCCTAAACAAATCAGTCTTTTCGAGAAGTGCCTGTGACCACCAGGCAATACACGAAATGACTGAAAATTCCAGGCATTTCACGAAATGACTGAAAATCATGGGCAGCCATTACGCAAAATGACTAAAGTGATTCAAGTCTTATTGTTGACACTCGTATACAGGCTTTTGGTCTTAAACCACATTTTAAGAACAAACAAGGATAAGTATATTGATTACACGATTTAAAATACTACTTAATATGAATTATTACTCAACTTTCGCTATAGTTTCAGATTAAAGAATCATAGAAAATATGCTTAATACCACTTGAATATTACTAACAAAAGGTTCTGGTAATTACTGTTTCTCTGGTTTATTCTTAAACAAACAACACAGCATCTGCTATATTATTGATGTCTTGTTATCTAGGAGCTTCTTTTCATCCCTGATTAGTTGTAATGGTTCGCTGGTTTATTCTCAAACCTAGCCTTGCTTTGTGTTTCTATAAACAAATGCATCAAGACATGGCTACTTTCAGTGGCTTCTTCTAATTCTTTAGTACAAATTTATAAAACTAAACATGTTTATGGGGTTTACTCAAAAGTTCTTCTGTTGCAACCAGTACATGATGGCAGAGTCCAATGAAGATAAATTTAAAACTGAGCCTTACAAAAAGTATGAAGTTTGTAGAAAAGTGTTAATTTCAAAAGATGCATATTTCACAATGCTAGAAGATCTTAAAACAGCAGCAGCTGATAGTGGACCAAAGAGCAGACATGGATACTATCTGCTATCAAAGTGACCTTTCTATACCAATATGTCAGTTTAATGATTTGACACTGACTACTTGGTAACATTCAACTTCATCTTCATGTACAACTTCTGAAGTGACTTGATTTGAGATTAAATAAAGCGTTACATTAGGACTTGAGTGGTGTGGTATTATAGATAGCACTTTAGTCATTTTGCGTAATGGCTGGCCATGATTTTCAGTCATTTCGTGAAATGCCTGGAATTTTCAGTCATTTTGCGTATTGCCTGGTGGTCACAGGCACTTCTCGAAATGACTGATTTGTTTAGGCATTACGCATAATGACTGGTTTCACAGATTGACTGTAACATATATACTGTATTAAAAAATACGGTGGACATTTCAAAATGGTGTATTTTCAGTGGCTTTTGTTTGCTGCCTCCTGTTGATTTTGCGGCTTAAATATATTAAATTAACCATCATAACAAATATGAAACAAAATATCAAAGTTGAGTGCAAAAACACACAACAATTTTTTTTATCTTTGACGTGATAAAAACAACTGCTCAGCTATGTAAATTTAGATTAAAAGAAACCCCATGATTTTTGTTAGATAAACAACTATGGATGCAACTGTCAGCAACCTAAATATTTTTATAGTGACAGAGACATTTAGTTTTTTTTTAACCCCCCCCCCCCCCCCCCCCCAATGTAAATAAATACATGTATATGTAACGACTAGTTTTTAATACATATATCAACTGGAGTGTGTTTTGGTATCATCAATATCATATACATTTAAATATTAGGAACACAAATTGTATTGATTAATTTACATCTAATTTGCAAAGTTATAAACTTCTGAAAGTATGTAATCTGAAAAATATCTCCTACTTTGATTACAATGAATATGCTATATACTAATTATTTGCTTTGTTTTGTTTGTGCTATTCAGGTGGGAGAGGGAAGTGCATTAAAACTCCACTAGGCGAGTGGTTTACACCTAACGAATTTGAGACCCAGGCTGGCCGAGCGAGCAGTAAAGACTGGAAGCGAAGTATTCGTTACGGAGGTCGGACGCTGCAGTGTTTGATTGAAGACAATATTTTACAGCCTCACGCCACGTCCTGTACCTGTGCTGCATGCTGTGATGATGAGTCAGTGGTCAGTATAAAAATGTGGTAGTGGGAGGGGAGAGGGCGTTTTTGTTTTTAGTTAAGTATTATTTATAAAAAGTACAACTTGCCTCATTGTGTAAAACCTGTAGGCATCTAAAACCTGCAAACAATTGTTTTGTTCATTTGTCATACAAATTTGGTTGAATGTGACCCTTTTTCTGTTTACTCATTAAATTTATTAAATCATTTACAAGACCACAATGTTTTATGCAAAATAAAATAGGTTGCCTGTCTTCCCACTTCTTTTTTTAATTACTCTGTTACTTATATGGGTTGTGTAAGATATTAATTTCTTATGGGTCTGAACATTTTCGATAAAAATTCCTCTTGCCAAATCAGCATTTGATGTTGATTTCTAGGAAAGGGGACATGGTAGCAATGAAAGGTATACTCTTACCATTTTTGCAGTCATGATGAATATTATAACATAATTGTATTTTTGTGAATATAGGCTCAATATATATTTCAGGCTATTGGCTGATCCCACAACCATTTATTTTAATGATAATAAGTATTTTTATTACATAATGAAAATATATCTGTATTCTTATTGGTAAAAAGTCAGTCACATGACCTTCCGTAAATAGTGATATTGCCCTGAGATGGTCCCACCGGTCCATCAAAAGTGATATTGCCCTGACCAATGAAAATAAAGATGAGACAAAATTCTATCCAATTAATGAGTAGGTAACGTAAGGCAACGTCAACTGCTAATTCTAATGTAAACAAGCACAAACTTGTGACAAAACACTTTGTTGTCCTTCAACAAAAAGATAACATCTTGAGTCATACTGAGTTTAATTCCACAAATATGACAAAAAACAAGGTCAGTAATCATCAAATTGTGTATGGAATATCTCGCAAATTTAGAAATGTATATGATACATAAAAATGCAGTTGGAATTGGCACTCTCAAGATTTTATGTTACAAATAAAAAAAATGCATTTGGAGGTAATCAGTAACTCTTCAGTATTTAATGTAACTTCATATTTATCACATTTTGTATTTTATTTTGCTATTAATATGATTTTGACACTCTTGCTGGTTATAATGTCTCAAATTTGAATTTTTTTCTTGGAAATGTTTCAACTCTTTTTTTCTGCATAGGATTACGTGATGCCACTAAATCCCATCAGTTTTAACATACTTCGGGAAATTATAAGCGTTGGCATATTTCGATTTTGATAAACAAAGCAGGAATGTACAAGTTTTATGGATGACATTATGTAACCAAACAATTATTGATAAATATACTCGGGGCTTCTAGAATTTGTATAAAATCCACTAGCCATGGGATCAATGATTTTTAAAATTTACTAGCCATGATTAAAAATTCACCAGCCCCACTTCTCATTAAGTTGATTAAATTTTACTAAATAATAGTAATAATCAGATATGTCACCTAAACAGGAAGATAGAGCTTAAAAACACAAACATTTAACATTGGGGTGTTGGGATGGGGCAGGATATTCATATTTACAAAATAGACAACTGCAACATTTGACCAAAAATTTCACTAGCCGCCGGGCATAGCAATAATAGTTATTTACTAGCCCAACATTGAATATCACTTGCCATGAGAGTGGGGCTACCATAATCTTAAATTTTAAATGGCCCCGATTCGTTTAAAAAAAAATGTATATTATTATATCAGTTTAGAAAAAAAGGATTTAAAATTTAAAAAATTTAAATTACATATGGCAGAAGGAAAAGATGGGATGAAAAAAAAAAAATGTGTTCTTGTTAAACTCCAAAATATATATATATTTTTATTTTGATGTGATTTCAGACTGGTCCAGTGAGATTGTTTGTTCCCTACAAGAGACGGAAGAAGGACAGCGAGAGTGGGGGGCCTATGTCTCCTCATCCGACGCCAGCAAAGAAGATGAAAGTCAACAAAACGGCCACAGTAATTCCAAAAGTTGAAGCAGGTAAACACTACTTTATTTTTGTTATCTAAATAAATGTCACAACTTGATGGTTTTTATTTCTGAACAGAATAGAACTTTATTTACTGGCGAGTATTCAATATCATATGATGCACATTTATCCTGCACTCTCTAAATATTGGCAAGATATGATGGATGATAAAAAATTAGGGAATATTTTATTTTAAAAATTTTGATTGTCAACATTTCTAGTCATTTGAAATTAGCTTAGCAACTACTGTTTAATGTTTTAAAATTGTGTAACATTCTCTGGTGCGATACTGAATAAAATGCTCTCTGAAAAGATAGAATTTATTGACGGAACTACCTTTTCCATAGTTATGATCAGGAAACAAATGTTGATATTTGACCATACAATATAAACAAACGATGTGATGTTAAAATGTAATAATAATAATAACTTTAATAACAAGAAGATATTTAATTATATAAAATATAGTATTTGAATAAGAAGTTCTATTCTGTTTTATGTGTAGGTATGCTAGATGACAAGGCTATCGATACATATGGACCTACTAATCTGGAAAACGGTAAAGTTATCAAATAAAGTGGTTATTCTAATATCATTTATTATTCATATGATGTAGGTCAAATGACAAATGCCCCACACATTTGCCATCTAATCTTTGCAGGATAAAGCCAATATCCTAAGATACATACGCATCAAGACATACCCAAGAAATGATGTTAAAATACAACTGTATGAGCAGATTTAAATGAGGAACATTTTATTCAGAAAATAATAGTTGCTAATCAATTTTGAAAATAGTTTTCTTTCAAGAAAAAAAGGAAATATTTAACATGAAGGTTATGAGGTGTAGAATTGTATTATGTTGTTACTGCCTCTGTCATTACTACTAACAGTCAACACAAAAAAAGCCGTCTCCTGAACACCCCTCTAGGGAAATGAAAGGGAAGTAATATCTGGTGTTTTAAGTTTGGTAGACACTGAATTTGTTCTAGACACCCAATTAACCTGTTTTTATATCAGGACCTATCCTATGTCAGTACTCTGCTATTCTATGTTTCTGGTTTTAATTCTTCAGGTTTGACAGTTACCAATGTAGTATCGATGGCTAACAATTCAAGGCCAATATCAGTGACAAATGCAGAAAGTGGTGAGACGGTGCACATAGTTACAACTGACAGCCATGGAAATCTCATCTCTGGAGGTACAAACAGTTTTTATTACTTATTGTGCCACTTTGTTGGACTAAATCATTAAACAACTTTTTGAGGTTTATCAGGGATTCATTTTTAAAGGTATGTGGTTGTCATAAAATTGTATTAAAGGTACATGGTCTTCATAAAGCTAGGTATTAAAGGTACATGGTCTTCATAAAACTAGGTATTAAAGGTACATGGTCTTCATAAAACTAGGTATTAAAGGTACGTGGTCTTCATAAAACTAGGTATTAAAGGTACATAAAACTAGGTATTAAAGGTACGTGGTCTTCATAAATCTACGTATTGTAGGTACATGGTCATAATAAAAGATGTAAAATACTTATAATTGAAATTTGTGTATCTTGTCTAGAAGATTAATTTCCTGTTGACCAAGTAGCATAGCTATATACATATGTTAAACACCAAATGTCCACAATTTAAAACGTGTCATTAACAAATGTTTCTTTCTTTTTATTTTTCACCAGATGCTGTTGTGATGACACCCATCTCACTGGGTCCCGGGTCGAAGCCAGGCACGGCCATCGTCACAATGGATGTCAACGAACAGAAGCAGTGGTGGCAGCTGGAAGAGGTAAGTTTGTTTAGAGACAAACTCATGAGGCATCTCTCCTACAGGCAGAGTGGCACACATGATGACACGATATATACATTCTGTTTTGTATTAAGATCAGTTACTTTTTATTAGAAACACTCACAAGGCATCTCACCTACAGGCAGAGTCGCACGAATGATGACACTTGAAATATACATTCTGTTTTGTATTAAAACCAGTTAGTCTGTTTTGAGTCATACAAATGATGACACTTGAAATGTACAAAAATAAAAAATACCTCAAATGCTACTAATGGAAAAATGTAGCGGGTTTCCTCTCTAAGGCTATTGATCAAAATTACCAAATGTTTGACATTTAATAGCCGATGTCATTAAACAAAACAAATATTAGTTCCCTAAATATAACAAGTACTGTACTGGATCATTGTGTTTTATTAAACTAGTTGTGGTTATATATACAAGTATGTGACTGGCTTGTTGTGTTTTATTAAACTCAGTTGTGGTTATATATACGAGTATGTGACTGGCTTGTGTTTTATTAAACTCAGTTGTGGTTATATATACGAGTATGTGACTGGCTTGTGTTTTATTAAACTCAGTTGTGGTTATATATACAAGTATGTGACTGGCTTGTTGTGTTTTATTAAACTCAGTTGTGGTTATATATACAAGTATGTGACTGGCTTGTTGTGTTTTATTAAACTCAGTTGTGGTTATATATACAAGTATGTGACTGGATCATTGTGTTTTATTAAACTCAGTTGTGGTTATATATACAAGTATGTGACTGGATCATTGTGTTTTTATTAAACTCAGTTGTGGTTATATATACAAGTACTGTACTGGATCATTGTGTTTATATATACAAGTATGTGACTGGCTTGTTGTGTTTTATTAAACTCAGTTGTGGTTATATATACAAGTACTGTACTGGATCATTGTGTTTTATTAAACTCAGTTGTGGTTATATATACAAGTATGTGACTGGCTCGTTGTGTTTTATTAAACTCAGTTGTGGTTATATATACAAGTACTGTACTGGATCATTGTGTTTTATTAAACTCAGTTGTGGTTATATATACAAGTATGTGACTGGCTTGTTGTGTTTTATTAAACTCAGTTGTGGTTATATATACAAGTATGTGACTGGCTTGTGTTTTATTAAACTCAGTTGTTATATCGAGTACGTGAGTGGATTGTTGTGTTTTGTTAAACTCTGTTGTGGTTATATATACGAGTATGTGACTGGATTGTTGTGTTTTGTTAAACTCCATTGTTATATATACGAGTACGTGATTGGCTTGTTGTGTTTTGTTTAACTCGGTTGTTATATATACGAGTACGTGACTGGCTTGTTGTGTTTTGTTAAACTCGGTTGTTATATATACGAGTACGTGACTGGCTTGTTGTGGTTTGTTAAACTCGGTTGTTATATATACGAGTACGTGACTGGATTGTTGTGTTTTGTTAAACTCAGTTGTTATATCGAGTACGTGACTGGATTGTTGTGTTTTGTTAAACTCGGTTGTTATATATACGAGTACGTGACTGGATTGTTGTGTTTTGTTAAACTCAGTTGTTATATATACACGAATACGTGACTGGATTGTGTTTTGTTAAACTCTGTTGTGGTTATATATACGAGTACGTGACTGGATTGTTGTGTTTTGTTAAACTCCATTGTTATATATACGAGTATGTGACTGGATTGTTGTGTTTTGTTAAACTCGGTTGTTATATATACGAGAACGTGACTGGATTGTTGTATTTTGTTAAACTCCATTGTTATATATACGAGTACGTGACTGGATTGTTGTATTTTGTTAAACTCTGTTGTGGTTATATATACGAGTACGTGACTGGATTGTTGTGGTTTGTTAAACTCGGTTGTTACATATACGAGTACCTGACTGGCTTGTTGTGTTTTGTTAAACTCAGTTGTTATATCGAGTGCGTGACTGGATTGTTGTGTTTTGTTAAACTCCATTGTCATATATATGAGTACGTGACTGGATTGTTGTGTTTTGTTAAACTCTGTTGTGTTATATATACGAGTACGTGACTGGATTGTTGTGTTTTGTTAAAGTCGGTTGTTATATATACGAGTACGTGACTGGCTTGTTGTGTTTTGTTAAAGTCGGTTGTTAGATATATACGAGTACGTGACTGGCTTGTTGTGTTTTGTTAAATTGTTGTGGTTATATATACAAGTACCTGACTGGATTGTTGTGTTTTGTTTAACTCGGTTGTTATATATATGAGTACGTGACTGGATTGTTGCGTTTTGTTAAACTCAATTGTTATATATACGAGTACGTGACTGAATTGTTGTGTTTTGTTAAACTCCGTTGTTATATATACGAGTACGTGACTGGATTGTTGTGCTTTGTTAAACACCGTTGTTATATATACGAGTACGTGACTGGATTGTTGTATTTTGTTAAACTCTGTTGTGGTTATATATACGAGTACGTGACTGGATTGTTGTGGTTTGTTAAACTCGGTTGTTACATATACGAGTACCTGACTGGCTTGTTGTGTTTTGTTAAACTCAGTTGTTATATCGAGTGCGTGACTGGATTGTTGTGTTTTGTTAAACTCCATTGTCATATATATGAGTACGTGACTGGATTGTTGTGTTTTGTTAAACTCTGTTGTGTTATATATACGAGTACGTGACTGGATTGTTGTGTTTTGTTAAAGTCGGTTGTTATATATACGAGTACGTGACTGGCTTGTTGTGTTTTGTTAAAGTCGGTTGTTAGATATATATGAGTACGTGACTGGCTTGTTGTGTTTTGTTAAACTCCGTTGTTTGACTGGATTGTTGTGTTTTGTTAAACTCCGTTGTTATATATACGAGTACGTGACTGGCTTGTTGTGTTTTGTTAAACTCGGTTGTTATATATACCAATATGTGACTGGATTGTTGTGTTTTGTTAAACTGTTGTGGTTATATATACAAGTACGTGACTGGATTGTTGTGTTTTGTTTAACTCGGTTGTTATATATATGAGTACGTGACTGGATTGTTGCGTTTTGTTAAACTCAATTGTTATATATACTAGTACGTGACTGAATTGTGTTTTGTTAAACTCCGTTGTTATATATACGAGTACGTGACTGGATTGTTGTGTTTTGTTAAACTCCATTGTTATATATACGAGTACGTGACTGGATTGTTATGTTTTGTTAAACTCCATTGTTATATGTGACTGGATTGTTGTTTTGCTCCTGTCAGATCTGTAACAGTGTGATCCAGCAGGCGCAGGGTCTGAAGGCAATGATCGACCACCTCAAACACCAGTCGCTCCTCTCCAAGGAGCAGGCCCTGCAGCAGCTCAAGAACCAGATGGAGAAGGAGAAACAAGAAGTAATGTTGTCTTTTACTCACATTTTCTAGAATTAGAAGTAATGTTGTCTTTTACTCACATTTGTCTAGAATTAGAAGTAATGTTGTCTTTTACTCACATTTGTCTAGAATTAGAAGTAATGTTATCTTTTACTCACATTTGTCTAGAATTAGAAGTAATTCGTCTTTTATTCACATTTGTCTAGAAGTAATGTTGTCTTTTACTCACATTTGTCTAGAATTAATGTTGTCTTTTACTCACATTTGTCTAGAATTAGAAGTAATTCGTCTTTTATTCACATTTGTCTAGAATTAGAAGTAATTTGTCTTTTATTCACATTTGTCTAGAATTAGAAGTAATGTTGTCTTTTACTCACATTTGTCTAGAATTAGAAGTAATTCGTCTTTTATTAACATTTGTCTAAAATTAGAACTAATGTCGTCCGTTACTCAGATTTGGCTATAATTAGAAATAGTGTTGTCTTTTACTCAGATTTGTCTAGAATTAGAAGTAATTCTGATCTGGCCCTTGTTCCACAGAGTGAACTTAGGGCCAACTAATGTAGTTATGCACTTATGGTGATCTTAGTGCTAAGATCGCTTCGTGGAACGATGTCCAGATCAGAATTGAGAAGTTGAACATTGATGTAACTCTATGTAAAAGTTGGACATTTGTTTTGTTTTTGGTTTTCTTTTCTGGAATGGGAATATTTTGGGGATATATGTTAAATATTCTAATGAATTGATATCTTAATTATGAGTCTTTTTAAAAAAAAAAAAAAAGAGGTAGCTTTGTTTTGCGCTAAGGGAAGGAGGTCATTGTAACTGTTTTATCACCACAAACTGTAAGGAAATATTTTAAAATTTGACTGCTAGTATTCTATTGACTTTAGAATGACTATATTTTACTACGCAGGCCATGCCAACCTATTATGTGACCTCCGACATTAACTCGTACCTTGCAGGCGTTGCAAGCGGCAAGACTGGATGCACAGATGATCCTGCAGAGGGCGATCATTGAGGAGCGGGCACAGAAAGAGCTGGCTGTGCACCAGGCAATCGCGCAGGCCAGGGCCGAACTGCACGGCAAAGGAGAGACTGTCACAGTGGTTGCCACGGGAGACGACAAAGTGACGTACAATGTAACGTGGACGAACCAGCCTGACCAGAACAACATCGATGGGATCATGGAGGGGGAGGTGGAGGAGGTGGACTCCGATAAAGAGAAGGAATGAAGTCTGTCACTTGTGTACACATGTACAGACACAAGTAGCTCAAATATGAAACTAGGGATCCGTCGAAATAGTTAAACTTTGAACTTTGTTCCAGGAACTGAAAACGGTACACAGTTGGACATTGTGATGGTGACCATATATGTTGAATGGTCGCCTTGTTCTGTTGTGTTGGTAATGTTGACAAATGTTGTCATGAGTTATCTCTCTTCATATTAATGTCATGGTAAAACTTGTTAGGCCGAATTATAACACCTGTTTTTGTCTTACACACATGTAACTACATACATTTACAATGTTTAAACACCTGCGTTTAAGAAAAACAGACTTTGTAAATTCGGCTTGTTATGTGCTAATTACTAAAAGTATATAAAATTTTGATGAAAAAAACATGACTGCTTGCCATTCAATGTATGATGAGTGTATCATAACTGATAGTGTATTCAGGTATATAACTATTTTATAGTTAACTAAGCATAAGTGTATTCAGTAATTCATTGTTTTAAAGATGGGAGCTGGTTGTCTAAAGTAGATGGTCAGTTTCAGCTGGCCCAGAGTCCTGCAAACACGATAAAATAAAGTTGTAACATTTTGTACAGTACGTAGAGCAGATGTGACAGTGGCTGGACTAATACAGTTTAACTCTATTTGGTGTATGGTGCCTAATATCGAAATGTAACATCATAAAAAACACTAGTTGCTAATATGTTTCAGGGAAATTGGGTTCCTATAATATTTCATCAAATGAAAATGACGTGAACTCTTTTAGATTCCTGTGACATCATTATTTAAAAACTAAACATGCATCTGCTTGTAGATCAACCTCCTGTGTTCACCCTTCAATGTTAAAAATGTAATCTTCATGTCTAATTAATAGGTGCATCATTTACTTAGCAAGCTGCAAAGTTTACTAGCAATTTGGCCATATATCTCTAGCTAAATTCCCCTCGGAATTAGCCAAAGAGCCAAAGTGGTTGTAGATCAGCAGGGAATTTTTTAATAAGATTTTTGGCAAATTAATTATGAAATATATTTGCCAATTTGCAGTTTATTTAACTTTTTGCAGTGTGTTGAACAACAATTGGAAACCTACATTGTAAAAAAAACCCCTCCATAATCTAAGAATAAGTTATATTGTTTAAGATTCATATGATATAAAGTTGAAGGAATCGTTATAAATTGTGGTAGAATTTAATAAAAATGAGGCATTTTGTATATATATATTTGTTCCTATTCAGATTATGCCTGAAAGTATATCTGTTATTGTAATAACACTGTTTTATATTTTATATCACAGTAAAACTGGTAACATATAAAAATATTGAAATTAGTAGACTCTTATACAGATAGATCACAGTTTGTAGATTTTCTTTAGGACTATTAAAACTATTTGAAATGGTACATCTAACAAAAACTGTCTATTGAAAAAAGTGTGATGATTTTGTGAGATGTTTTTGTGAACACTGAGAACAGTTGAAAGTGTTATATTTTGTTCGTTTGGCACGTCCCAAGTTACTATGTTACTTGGATGTGTTTCACTTAGTGTTTATTGTGTACAAAGCATAGTGTATATTTACTGTTAATACTGTTGATAAATCATTGTATGTTAACAAATTCAGTTTCCTGATCAGTTGTTCAGTATTGTGTTACTTGTGCGATTCAGTGCTATAAATGTTCTTTCTGGAATTTACTTCTAACAATAGTGGATGCAAATGATGTGTGTTACATATATATATATATATATATATATATATATATATATATATATATATATATATATATATATATATATATATTTATGAAATTTTAGAATAAGTGAAAGAATGTGCCCAGTTAAATTTTGAGTGTTGGGGAAAAGTAGAGGGTGGGGTAGGATATTTGTTAGAGAGAGGAATAAGAAAAATAAATAAACAAATTGAATTAACATTAAATGTAGTTTGCTCTCAAAATAATTTGAGCAATATTTCTGTAAACTACTTAGTCTTACAGTTCCTGACTTAAAACATTATCTGCTGTGGCCATTTTCTTAATTGACGTGGTTGCATGTAATATAAATACAGTATAAATAGGGCATCTACAATACTTGACTTGTGCAGAAATATGGTTTTGCAGTTGAAATAAATTGTGAAAGCAATCTGAGTGGCAGTCCTCTGAAGACAAAGTAGAAAAGATGAATCATCCTGAAAAATGTCTATCTCTTGTAGACAAAGTATCTGACTGTCATTTTGGATTCCGTCTTGTGCAGAGATTTGACTTGGATTATTTTGAGGGTTTTGCTGTTCTTGGGCCTAATTCACAAAACTTGCTAAAGCTCTAATGCACTGGGAGATCACAAGGTTGCAAGATTTCGTGAATTAGGCCCAGATTCTTAAAAACAGTCTCTCGGCATTTGATCTACTAAAGACCAAATCACACAGACTCAGTGACTTGAAATATACACTGTGTACATTCATCTTATAAGATACAGTTTAAACATCTAGTGTTATCTAATTTTATTTATTATTTAAAATTATGGCTTCATTGTCATAATCGAGTTATATTTCATAATATCAGTTCTAAGTGGGAGATGATGACTGTGTGTGTAGCTTGATGAACAAGTGTGGTAGTGTTGATAGCTAGTGGGAATTTCCCTATTAGCTCAGTTGGTTTGAATCTCAGGGGAGGTTGATTTATCTGTTACATTTGGAGCCAACGCGTGAAGCCGTTGATACTAAACAAACCAAGGTGTGTAAAGTGGTTCATATTTGCATGGATGTCAAAACATGATCATGTTTTATTTGTACAATTCCTAAGTCAGGGCTAGCTCTCACAGTTGCCACATTCGCCAGTTGGGAATTTTAAAAACATTTGGCGAATTTTATTTTAAGTTGATAAAATAATTTTACTACAATGTTTCTAATAAAATAACTGGTTTTGTGCCATTTTTTAAGTTTAATAAGTTTAATAGATTATATGGAGAAACTCTGTGTTAACCCAGAGCTAGCTCTACAAGTGAATAATAATTGAATTAATATGAAATAACTATCAAACTCTTTCTTCATCAAGTTAATATACGCAATGAGGGGAATCCTTATTTTTGTGGTTTGGCTTTTTCCTTCAGTAGCCGACAATCAATTTTGTTTTCTAAACCTTGTCTAAAGTTGGGAAAACTTGAGATTCTTGCAGTTATGAACGTCGTCTTTTTTTTAATTCGCGTTATTATTTGGACCAATCTAATAACTTATTACAAGTATTTACAGATTGGATTTTTTTTTTTTTTTTTGATTGGACTTGTCTTACAACCAATGGTTGCCAAATGTACTATTTCAGTGGTGTAAGAGGTCCAAATACCTTTAAATGATGGGCTTATAATGTAAGATTTTTACCAGGTGGTAAAATTATAATACCTGTGATGAAAATAGATTATCAGGCAGCAACCCTGTACAGAAACATCCATAATTGTATTGATGTGTCGGAGGGACTATGTTCAGTTTGTATCCATTGTAGCACATATTCAGACAATAGAATACATTATTCAATTATTAACATAAGATATACATTCTCTTGCTTAGAATATGAATATGTGAATGTTCAATGCACTTCAGACCCATTCTTATAAAATGTAGGCCCTAATTCTAAACTTGAGTCTTTAATAAAGGGTGCAGACTTTAATGTCATGGTAACGTCATACACAATTGTACGTAGTTAAGTATGGATATTTCTAATCATGGACCCTAAAGAGATGGCTAAGTTTGCTGCTATGTAACAGTATTCTCACCAATGAATCCTTTGAAGCCATAAAAATTACATATTAACTATATTTTTCGTTTAGAATACCAGTCTCTTTGTCTATAGTGTGTTTCTGGAAATACTAATGTGTGTATTTGCCCAAACGGGATTTTGTCTGTCAATAATTTTGTACATATGAAAAAATATGCATTAGGAAATAACTAAGTTTGAACTACTATATACATTAGGATGCCAAGAAAGACATTGAATATGCATTAGGATAGAACTAAGTTTGAACTACTACATACATTAGGATACCAAGAAAGACATTGAATATGTATTAGGATAGAACTAAGTTTGAACTACTACATACATTAGGATGCCAAGAAAGACATTGAATATGGACCCACTGATATTGTAAACAATAAAATGGATTATATATGTAATTTTGTTCCTAATAGAAATTATATATGAAGGAAACCTGTTATAAAGGCAGCAGACTGAGTAATGTCCCTTTAATGTTTGATAAGCATGGCCCCTGCTGATCGTTGTGATGTATGTAGCAGGTCAGTATGAATTTGTGTCTACAGTAATTTTGCATTATTAATTTATTCTTTCTTCCAAATGCAACACAAAGCTTTAAATAATTGGGTTAAAGAGACTTCAAGATGTATTTATCTATATAATTATTTATAATTTAGTTTTTAAATGTTTTAATACCTTGTGTCTGTTCTAATGTGACAAACTGAGGATAGTCCTTTTAATGGCCGATACTTATTTATGTAAATACCTGATCATATATGCCAGCTGTTGGCCATTATTCACATCACTTGTTATGTCTATTATATATTAGTAGCAGCTGACAATAGGCTCCGATTAGCATTCTACTTGTATGACATTCCTTTCATTTACATTGACTTCTCTTTCCTTAATTTGGGACAAATTATCAAAACAAAGGGGTGGGTGATCGTTTAATCCTTTGTCATTCTTGGTTGTATTCATGTGTTGAATTCTGTTGACGATTGAAGAATCTGTCATTGAAATCAAACATGGTGGTGTGCAATTTGAAATTGTGAGTTGATTTCTTTTAGAACATTTACTTGATGAAGTTTTCTGATTGCACATTTACATTGAGTTTGTTAGGGCGTAATGAATTCATGTGTATTTGATCACATCTGGATTTTTACAAAAATCATCTTTAAATAAGTAAAGAAAGAAAGAAAAACAAAAAATTATATTAGTTATATAGTATTTTAAGAAATTGTAACAGCTCATAAAGACATACAATTAAAAAAAAAATTATTTTAATAGTAGAAAATGTTTAGTTATTAAAAGTTTAAATTATAGCTTTATTTGTATTCCATGCGACCAATAACCAGATTATTAATCCACTGTGGTGGAAAAAAGTTATGATGAAATTATCTCAAGATCACAGTGAAAGGGGGTTGACAAGAACATTTTGTAATTTACATTGGGATTGGGCTTAGCCATATACAACCTGAAATAGGTGTGATAAAAAATAACCAGATTTGGCATTTTGTAATAGCTGAATGACCCACTATGTGTCTGGAAAAAATAAATACTGTATGTCAAATGTCTACATTGGACATGCCTGAACACGAAGCATTGGCATGTTAAAGCTGTTTGGACTTTTGACGTCTACATTTTCTGTTTCATTGACCGTTTGTTAGCTGAGAATCGGCACATCACTGATTCTCATGGTTTCAGATGAATTTGTTGTGCAATTCAAAATAGTGTCAACTTGTAGATTTATTACCATCTTTTTCATACCTACTGACACCCCCTTTTCAACTGTGTTAATGACCTTGGGCTGACTTTACAAAGTGTGTTTTTGACTTCCATGCATGTAACTACAAGTATTGGTGATGCTTGAACACCTGTGTTTAAGAAAAACAGGCAGTGTAAATGCATAGCCACTTGTTTTTAGTGCAAGGGATTACGGAAAACTAAACTTGGGAGGGGATATTATATTGTAACGTGTAAAACACACAAGGGATTTAAAAACTATTTCAAACTACTGGTACAGGCTGGTGTGCAGGGGGAGGGGTTTTGGGTTCGAAACCCATACCTGCTCAAGCACATTTTTTTTCCCAGTATATTTTCTGGGGGAGCACAACTCAGCCCACACTATAAACTTTAATAGCCACAGTACACCCTGCCCCCCCCCCCCCCCCCCTCTAAAATTCCTGCACACACGCTTGTGGTAGTATCATTAATGTTTTTAATTAGCTTATTAGGTGGGGGTTTTTCATTAATAGTTTAAATATTTATTACTACCTTCGTGTTTTTGTATGTTTCTGTGTTAATTCATTCACTTGTTTGAAGTTGTCTTTTAGTAAATAGTGAAGCTAAATACTTGAGATGGTATTGAAAGTGCCTATTTGCATATTTAGTACATGTGTGTTTGTGTGTGAGAGAGAGAGAGAGAGAGAGAGAGAGTGAGAGAGAGTGAGAGTGTGTGTGTGTGTGTGTGTGTGTGTGTGTGAGTGAGTGTGTGTGTCTGTGAGTGTGTCTGAGAGTGTGTCTGTGTGTCTGTGTGTGTGTGTGTTGTGTGTAATGAATTTCATTTGGCTACTATAATTATTTCAGTTACTATTGCTTTAGGCATATATTATATTTGATCAATATCATGTTCATTTGTATTTAACGTTCATCATTTCACAATAAACATTTTTAACTCTTGATTTTGATTTTATTAGACTAATCAAAATGTTGGTTTGTTTCTTTCACACTGGCAAGGGCTGGACCTAGTTCAGTCAGTAAATTGCTTCCCTGAGGTGCTTGGGTAGAAGGATTGAACCCTGACGATGAATATGTTGTCTTTTGTTTCCAGCAGTGCCCTACGACTGGTATATCAAAGGCCATGGTATATGATGTCCTGTCTGGGACAATGTATATAGAAGATCCTTCTTTAATGGAAAAATGTTACATGTTTTCTCTAAGACAACATGTAAAACAAATGTTTGACATCCAGTAACTGATGATTAATTAATCAATGAGCTCAAGTGTTGTTAAACAAAACAAACTATAATTTATTCACACTGGCCGAGAACATGACAATAGAATTGTATACTGAATGCCAAACGAAATTACAACAAACTATAATTTGTTCACACTGGCCGAGAACAATAGAATTGCATACTGAATGCCAAACGAAATTACAACAAACTATAATTTGTTCACACTGGCCGAGAACATGACAATAGAATTGCATACTGAATGCCAAACGAAATTACAACAAACTATAATTTATTCACACTGGCCGAGAACATGACAATAGAATTGCATACTGAATGCCAAACGAAATTACAACAAACTATAATTTGTTCACACTGGCCGAGAACATGACAATAGAATTGCATACTGAATGCCAAACGAAATTACAACAAACTATAATTTGTTCACACTGGCCGAGAACATGACAATAGAATTGCATACTGAATGCCAAACGAAATTACAACAAACTATAATTTGTTCACACTGGCCGAGAACATGACAATAGAATTGCATACTGAATGCCAAACGAAATTACAACAAACTATAATTTGTTCACACTGGCCGAGAACATGACAATAGAATTGCATACTGAATGCCAAACGAAATTACAACAAACTATAATTTGTTCACACTGGCCGAGAACATGACAATAGAATTGCATACTGAATGCCAAACGAAATTACAACAAACTATAATTTATTCACACTGGCCGAGAACATGACAATAGAATTGCATACTGAATGCCAAACGAAAATACAACAAACTATAATTTATTCACACTGGCCGAGAACATGACAGTAGAATTGCATACTGAATGCCAAACGAAAATACAACAAACTATAATTTATTCACACTGGCCGAGAACATGACAGTAGAATTGCATACTGAATGCCAAACGAAAATACAACAAACTATAATTTATTCACACTGGCCGAGAACATGACAGTAGAATTGTATACTGAATGCCAAACGAAATTACAACAAATATTTTTCACATTTATTCTTTAACAAAAACAAACAAAACCGTTGTAATATCAAACCCGATTTCACTAAATTTCAATACATTTTAAAAATAAAAACCATACTTATTCCTAAAAAAGTGAAATATTGTAACATTTGAAAATTCCAACTCCGTCTGAAATTAAAGGGGTAACATTACGTATGGAAAGAGCCGTGCTTGTTAAACGGGTCAGGTCCTCGACGTGCATATTCAGAGCAGGGACGGGACGTAACGGTGGTATAAAGTGCACACCTGATGCGCGATCAGTCTAGGATCAATCCCCGTTGGTGATCCTATTGAGCTATTTCTCGTTCCAGCTAATGCCCCACGACTGGTATATCAAAGGCCGTGGTATATGCTATCCTGTCTGTGTAACGGTGCATATAAAATATCCCTTGCAACTAATGGAAAAATGTAGTGGGTTTCCTCTATGACTCAAAATGATAATATGTTTGACATCCAATAGCCAATGATTAATAAATCAATGTGGTCTAGTGGTGTCGTTAAAACAAACTTCATTCAGAGCAAGCTGTTGTAGTGCATGCCTGTCGTGGGCGCACATGTCGACTTAAGCCGGCTTCTTTGTCCCGGACAACCGGCCTCGGTGGCGTCGTGGTTAAGTCATCGGTCTACAGGGTGGTAGGTACTGGGTTCGGATCCCAGTCGAGGCATGGGATTTTTAATCCAGATACCGACTCCTAACCCCGAGTGAGTGCTCCGCAAGGCTCAATGGGTAGGTGTAAACCACTTGCACCGACCAGTGATCCATAACTGGTTCAACAAAGGCCATGGTTTGTGCCATCCTGCCTGTGGAAAGCGTAAATAAAAGATCCCTTGCTGCTAATCGGAAGCGTAGCCCATGTAGTAGCGACAGCGGGTTTCTTCTCAAAATCTGTGTGGTCCTTAACCATATGTCTGACGCCATATAACCGTAAATAAAATGTGTTGAGTTCGTCGTTAAATAAAACTTTTCTTTCTTTCTTTGTCCCGGACAGGAAAGGGTTTGGGGTGGGAGGACTCGTCAGCGTTTTCCCGCCGCTGTCTCAAAATGGTGCTGTTAGATGTTACCGTATAAAGTTAAAGTAAACGAACCAAATTTTGTCATTCACGTGACGGCGTTCTTCACAAGGTAGGCATAGTGCAGAGTTGTTGGTTATGTCCCGAACTCCAGCATACTGATCTGACGCTCCAAATGAATTAAAGTTTTCCTAAACTGCGTGTTTGTGTTCAACTTGACTGAGCGTAGCCATTTCACACTTTTCATTATCCAATATGGTTTTAAAGTTGTTGTTTTTTTGTTGTTTTTTTTAAATGGCTAAAATTCAGCGTTTAATTCAGTATGATATGGCCACTTGCAAACTTCAAATTAATTGTGCACGTGCTTTTTGTGAAAAACTGATTTGCAACTTTTGGGTGATCTTGTGGCCCTCTCTTTTTTTTTTAATAGAAAATATTCATTTTAAAAAGTGTATGTTTTCTTTTGACATTCAATATATTTGTGTATGGTTCGAGTATATTGTACTGAGTAACAAAGGGCGAGATATAGCTAAGTGGGTAGAGCGATCGGGTCAAGTGTGATGGGTCGTACAATAGATCCCTAGAGATGAACTCCGGTGATTTTGTTTTCAACACCAGATTCTCACTACGTACATCAATTGACCCATATTCACAAAAAAGTGTAAATTTACGTCTACGACTAGCACTTACGTGTGCAGTAGATTTACGTTTACGTGCAACAAGCACCTTATTCTCAAAGATGGTCGTAAATGTAAACGTAACTTAGTTGGACGTAAATCTACGATTTAACATTCTCACTGGAGTAATTAATAAAAACACATTAGAAACGATGGCTACCGGGTAAATAACAAATGCGCAAAACGCAATTTTGTTTGTCGTCTGCTAACAATAACATTGCGAACAGTGAACCATGGCATTTTGGTATTGGTGGGGATCCGCGTTTTGGTACGAACTTGAGGACATTTCTTAAAAAGGAAAAGATAACTCAGGAGAAATTGGCCAAGTCGAAAACATCCGTTCGATCACGAACAAAAATATGTTCAATCCGTGGGCGTTCGCCATAGCAAACTGCTTCATTTATTGGAAATGCTGATAGTTTCCGTAAATAATAGTAAATAACGGCGATCATGCTTGATTTATTATATGTACACAACTTACGTGCAGCGTTAGTTGCAACCTGAGGCACTCTTATATTTACGTCCAACTTTACACGTAACTTACGTTTTCGTGGTTTCGTGAATAGCTCTTCAGTCGTAGATTTACGTTTACGTGTAAAACTAGGCTTACGATATTTTGTGAATATGGGTCCTGACCTCTATGTGTCAGTACATATAATAAATCCCTTGCTGCTTTTGTTTCGTATATATTAACATGCTTATATCCCGAGAGTTCAAACACGCTCACTGTGGGCCCAGCCAAAGTGAATGTAGCCAAAATAGCCCAGTGGTAAAGTGCACGCTTGATGCACGACTGGTATATCAAAGGCCGTGGCATGTGCTATCCTGTATGTGGGATGATGCATATAAAAAATCTCTTGGTACTATTGGAAACCTGCAGCATGTTTCCTCACTAAGAGTATATTTCAGATTTACCAAATGTTTGACATCAATAGCTGATGATTAATAAATCAATGTAGTCTAGTGGTGTCGTTAAACAACAAAACAACACACACATAAAAACGGTTATAAAGATTACCTTTAGAACTACAATTTGTAATTCGTTTCATTTAACGCTAGAAGGATGTCACATCGGTGGGAGTTTTGAACATAAGATGAAATACATAATTAATATTTTAAAAGTTCTGATTTTTTTTCTTCAATGATCATCATCAGTTGAGTGTGCAGCGTGCTAAACGGAACACAATGTCATGTATGTGACAACACTAAATAAATGGTATTTATTTTAAAGATGTGTGTATACATACAGCTCCTTTACTTTTGTTTGAAACCTAAGTCAACTTATTAAAATTTTATTTTTGATTATGTCGATGTCCGACTCGGTATCAAGTAAATTCCTTACAAACACTACCAAGGCAGTAAAATGAAAAATGGTTGAATCCAACCGTTATAAAGTTTATTACATTATTTATTTATATACTTTTGAGTGTACTTTGAGCGCCCCATTCCTCAGGCGTGTGCCCAGGAATTTTAGCAGGGGGGTCTAGACTGGGGGGGGGGGGGGGGGTCCTAGACTGGGGGGGGGGGGAGCGAAGTTTATAAAGAGGGTCGAGTCATGATCCCCCGGAAAAATATTTTCTTTTTAGTAGGAAGGGTGTTTCGATCCCCGAAAGCCTGCACCTGCACACGTGCCATATTTTAGTCTAAATAAATTGTGTGTTTACATTACGACAGGGTGCTGTTACAACAAGGCGGCGATGTTTGTAATGACACAGCAGATTCCCTGTGTGAAAGAGAAGAAATCGCCCTGTCACTGAGTAAACTGCGCCATGAACTGCAGCCGTTACTGGCACTGACATGTACACGTATCACACTTGGGGTGACTTTGAACGGGCTACCTCACAGCGTCATTGTGTGTGTTACACAAACAGACACGCAAAACGAAATTACACATCTGTTTGTAGAACACGACCAGATGCGAGGTCGCCTTTGGTACAACGGCTCGCCCGGATGCTATTCAAGAATCGGCCAATCATCCAGCATTTACAGTATTCGTCTCTTAAAGTGACCGTCCCTACTTTTTCTTGACCCCCCCCCCCCCCCCCCCCCCAACAAAACATTAGCGCGTATTTTTCACTATTAGATCAGTTTTTGATAATCGAAATGAGACATTACTTAAATATTTTATTGTTTAGATTATTTAATTCCGTACTTCAGGGTGTTTCTGGTCATCCTGGTGTTTGTACTGCGAAATGCATTCTCCATAATTGTAAAAACGCACGTATTTCTGAGAAGTAACGGTTATGGAAACGAGCGGTAATCTATTTTTAGAGTATTGTGTGTAACAGATTTTTAGATTAACCTAACTTAGTGTCGATTACCACGGGGTGAAACTAGGAGCCGCTACTAAATCCACAAACGTACGATGTAGTCACGTGCGTGCGCGTGTGCATACATGTGCGTGCGTGCAAAACTAGTTTGCTCTAGCGAGATCGATTCATGAGTGATGTTACACTGTTAATTTCAGTATAACGAATAAATTCGCAATCAGTGAATCACACACACACACACACACACACACACACACACACGGAGGAAGGGAGGGGAGGGGTTATGTCCAACCATTTGAGGACGAAAATGTACGGTTTTTTGTCCTATGCCCTATATAAAGATAAAACTCTGTCTTGTATACCCCCCACCCCCATTACAGACTTCGCCCCCACTAGTAGCCCAGCTCAAATATCGTTCCTACGGGCCTGGATAATATCATATCACAATGTTGACTTTTTTATGTAGGTCCGTATCTAGTCTTCACTAACTGGGGTTGCAGGGTATTAAAGGGACACACCCTAGTTGCAGTTATTTGTTAACCATTACGGCGTTGTTTTTCGCTATTAAACCCCATTTTTCACAAATAAAATTGCACTTTACTTACATTTTATTATTTAGAATACACATTTCCATTCACCTGAAGTGCTTTTTGCTAATCCTGATGTTTGTAAAACCACGAAATGCATTTTTTGCATTTTTTCACAAGACGTCTATCGAGAAAAAACCGTTAAGCAAGCGAGGTCCAATCTATTTTTATAGGGAATCTTCCTGTGTAAACGTCACAGATGTTGGTATACCACGTGACCGTTATCATTTTGGTTCGGTTTGTTTTCTCGTGCACGGTTCGCGCAATCAACATCCGATTTGTTGTTGTTCATTTGTGAGATTTTTCTTCACAGTTCGTGAACATTTTCAGTAACAATAAAGTTCAGACAAGTAAGTATCTCAATACAAAACGTTGCAAACCCTTAAAACCAATAATTTTGCTAAGTCCTACGATATCTGGAGAGGAGATACAACCAGGACAGAACAGTTGGAACATGTCCAGGAGAGGTGAAAAGAACGCACCCCAAGTCTGTGAAATTTGTCGTGACGTAGGCATTGTTGTGCTTTGTTGTGCTATCTACCGGTGACATCAGAATACTAACTTTCAAAATTATTTCAAGCAATTGGGACATGGGGATTCCCATGGTATTTATCGATATAAAACCTGCTTTTTCACTCCCATTTGATAAAAACGTGATCTAAGTGTGTTACAGGTTTGTAGATTAACCAAATTATAATTTATTTTCGCTGGATGGAACTAGGGTGTGCGGCTTTAAGGGTTCCAATTAAACGTACGAAAGAAAGAAATGTTTTATTTAACGACGCACTCAACACATTGTATTTACGCATATATGGCGTCAGACATGGTTAAGGACCACACAGATATTGAGAGGGGAAACCTACTTTAGCAACTTCATGAGCTACTCTTTTCGATTAGCAGCAAGGAATCTTTTATATGCACCATCCCACAGACAGGAAAGTACATACCTTGGCCTTTGATATACCAGTCGTGGTGCACTGGCCGGAACGCCAATTAAACGTGCGAGACATTATTGTGAGTAGAACGATGGAAGTTTGAATAAGGCAGGCTACAACTGTTTTTTAAACCAGCTCATTTTGTCAAAACATCTGCATTACGTTTGCCCGAATGCGAAGATTTGCTCCATGGCTAGTATTGAAGGAGCGGGAGTTGACCACCGACCCCCCCCCCCCCCCCGACCCCCTCCCGTCTTGTGCGCTTCCACACTAATACAACACAACACAACACAACACAATACAACACAACAATACAACACAACAAAATACAACACAACACAACACAACACAGCACAATATAAAATGCTTACATATGGTTTCTACATATAATTATACATAATAACAAACCCAGTGGTGAGCCAGCAGTAATAAAGCTAATGATAAGCATAATGAACGACTAAATACATGCATTAACCATAATGGGCCGAACTTACAACGCCTGTAACTACATACATAACCGGCCTCGGTAGCGTCGTGGTTAGGCCATCGGTCTACAGGCTGGTAGGTACTGGGTTCGGATCCCAGTCGAGGCATGGGATTTTTAAGCGAGATACCGACTCAAAACCCTGAGTGAGTGCTCCGCAAATCTCAGTGGGTAGGTGTAAACCATTTGCACCGACCAGTGATCCATAACTGGTTCAACAAAGGCCATGGTTTGTGCTACCCTGCCTGTGGGGAAGCGCAAATAAAAGATCCCTTGCTGCCTGTCGTAAAAGAGTAGCCTATGTGGCGACAGCGGGTTTCCTCTAAAAAAACCAGTGTCAGAATGACCATATGTTTGACGTCCAATAGCCGATGATAAGATAAAAAATCAATGTGCTCCAGTGGCGTCGTTAAATAAAACAAACTTTACTTTTTACTTTAACTACATACATGCACTATTATTTTCAGTGTGTGTGTGTGTGGGGGGGGGGGGGGGGGGGGGGGGGCTAATTTCGTCAGGTTTCCGTATTAGCATTATAAGACATTTTAAAGTCCCGAAATAAAAACTGGCGAAAAAGTCCTATCCCCCCGGCTCCTACGAGCCTGAACTAAAATATGTTTTTTTTAATTATTATATAATTTTATGCTTGGACAAGGTGGTACGTCAAAACATGCCCCCTGCCCACCGCTATGGTTAGTCTCATGAGCCATTCTATCGCTAGTTGAACACATTCAGATATATATTTATACTCACTGATGGATGGGCAGCTCCCCCCCCCCCCCCCCCCCCCCCCGCACATTTTGCGACAGTTATAAAAAATATTATATTTTTCCTTTTTTTTTATACTTTGGGAACGTTTTATACTTTGGGAAGATCATTGTGACCTCCCCCTCCCCCGAAGTAGTTTTTATGGACCCGTCTCTGTAACTATAACTACACCAAACATCACCAGCAATGTGCTGGGGTATCGTATAACAAAATATTCCTTAGTCATTTAAAACAAATTTGTATTAATAAATCATGGATCCGACCCCGAATCACTACCCTGTTGCGGTGTACAAAACTGGCATATTTCCAAACTATTGGACTAAAGGATATATAACTCCAATTCACAAAAAAGGATGCAAAATGGACCCGACAAATTACCGAGGAATAACTATAACAAGCTGTCTAGGAAAACTTTTCTCCATGATACTGAATAACCGCCTAGTTAATCATTTAGAAAAGAAAAAAACTATTATCAGATAACCAGTCTGGCTTTAGGAAAGGTAGAAGAACAGCCGACAACATATTTATTCTTAAAACCCTAATACACAAATATGTAACCAAATTACACAAACGACTCTACATATGTTTTATTGATTTCCAAAAAGCATTTGATACTGTGTGGAGAGAAGGACTTCTTCTTAAAATTTTACGTCTAGGGATTGGCGGGAAATTCTACAACATTGTTAAATCAATCTACGACAAAACTGAAGTCGCAATTAGGTTCGCAAATAACATTACAGATACATTTTCCTCAAATATAGGGGTAAAACAAGGTGATACACTCAGCCCTGCCATGTTTAACATTTTCATAGATGACCTAAATTTTAAATCAACTATATGTGCACCTGTTACACTACAAAAAGAAAAACTATCCCATTTGTTATGGGCAGATGACCTCCTCCTCCTGTCTGAAACCCCACAAGGCCTTCGGGAATGTCTTAATAGTCTTGATGACTTCTGTAAGCTATGGCACCTAAATATAAACCATTCAAAATCAAATTTTATGATCATACAAAAAGGGAAAAGCCCCACAACTACTAAACTCTACCTAGATAACAATACAAGTTCTCAAACAAATGCATACACGTATCTGGGTTGCATTATAAACTCCGCTGGAAACTTTACTGAAACTAAAACTGTACTCGGTAATAAGGGATCAAAAGCACTCTTCAGATTACACCAAGCTTTCTAGGGTGTCAATCCACCACCACATATATATAATCAACTGTTTGATACACTAATTAAACCTATTCTACTCTATAACTCGGAAGTATGGGGCACGGAACTGCATGACAAACTAAAGAAACACAACCAATACAAATTCTTTAACATATTAGAGTCTGAACCCTTCGAAAAATTACATATAAAATTCTGTAAAATTAATCTTCAAGTCCCACGAAACAGTGTTAACATTGCCTGCAGGAGTGAACTGGGGCGCTACCCACTTATAAATAGCATACATACAAATATTTGTAAATATTTTATGTACCTAGAAAATGTAGAAGAATCAAGATCTATATTATATGATGCAGTATCCTGTAGCAAAGAGCTACAAACACAACACAACATAGGCTGGCATGCCTATTTACAAGATATGCTTGATAATAACAACATTGACATAAGTCTATTAACTAACGCTAAAATTCACCCAAAATCAAACTCTAGCTACGCTAACAAAATCCTTGATGACAGATATTACGAACACTTTAAAATCAAGCTACAGAACTCTGAAAAGCTGCAAATATTTAAACATATTAAAAACAAATATGAAATGGCAAATTACTTGAAATATATAAAAAATACCAATTTTAGACAAGCTCTCACAAAACTACGTTTATGTGCGCACAGACTGGAAATCGAGGTAGGACGTTATAGGAATATCCATAGAAATGACCGTATATGCCGGCTGTGCCAAAAAGAACCAGAAGATGAGATTCATTTTTTGACTCGGTGTCCAATAAATATGCATTTAAGAAAAATACTATACTATAAAGTCGGTCAAATATGTTCTGAGTTCACATTTCTGTCTGAACTGGAAAAATGTGTTTTCCTTCTTGACGGCCCAGAACAAGTAACTCCAACTGTTGGACAATTCTGTTATGAAATGTTCAACCATAGGCAAAATGAACTTACCAGACCCTCTACTACAACACCAACTTGAATAAACACGTATACTCACTCAGTGACACTGCACACATTTACGTGTACATGTCGTATAACTACTACACGTATATACTCATTGTCATCATTATTATTACTATGTGTCTGATCTTACTATTTTATATTCTAATTATGTATGTTGTCCAATGTATACCATGCCATGTTTATATAATTCATATATAAATAAATGATTTGATTTGATTTATTTAGGACAAGTCAGGTGAGAGTGACCTTTTATAGAATAGTATAGGGTGTATACTACCAAATCAAATCCCATAGACGACAATAGTAACATATGCGGCTAAAACTCCTACCTGCAACGTATCAACCGAAATAAACGCCACGGATATAAATACTACCACCCCTTACACTTAAAGTGAATCAGAAAAAAATGGGGGTCAAGCTGCTCGTTTCTGAGATAACGGGTAGCGTCTATGACTACCCTAGTTTCGCACAAAATTCGAGTACTTTTTTTTACAGGTACCCCATACATGTTTCAAGCACAAGGCTACTTGACACATTGGTACTAGATGAAATAAAATTGCACATTTTTTTTACCCAGATGAATCTATTATTTTTTACAACCAACACACTCACATTTATAACCAATCACAGGACTTGTGGTGTTCACTTCTCTATCAAAAGTTCGGTGCACCTCCAACTTTGACCCAGCCGGAAGTTATTTGGTATAGTACTACCTGTAGCCAGCCGTCGACAGGCAGTTGGCCTCAGATTACAGTTATCTTCCCATTTGGTTGTCGAAAATCCGGAAGTTTGACCGCGCAAATAGTCTGCTGTTTGACTGTGATTATTTCATGGCAGACAGCTATGAAGTGGCAACTGTTTGACTGAAGTGACAGGGGATAGCATGTAGTTTGTAAACATGTGTAACTTGCTGACATTGAAGACTTGTTTGTGGTAATTCCGGCCCATGCAAAAGTAGTGCATTTTGTGTAAAATGGGTCTGGTTTAGAGGGCGTGTCTGTTTAAACCAATATGCTGGGAGAAAGAGCTGGACAACAGGGGTTGTCCTTTTCAGGGTATGTGTCCCCCATGCAGGCAAAGGTACATACAAAACCTCACGGGCCTGCTGATATTAATAAAAATGTTATAGCCACTAAGGCTATATAGAAACATATAGCGAAATTAATTGTGGTCTGAGGCCTGATATAGTTCACACATTACACCGGTTAAATGCTTGATTCTGATGAAAGTATTATAACCAGAGAGGTGAAATTACACAGACTGATTGTGCATACCACAAGGAATATGAAAACTAATTTATTTATTTTCTAAATATTTTATTAAATTAAAAAACATTTTTTTTTAATTTATTAAAAATTAAAATTAAAATTTTCAACTTTTAAATTTCAGTATCCTCCAAAATAGCATAACATGACCTCTGATGTTACTACAGGTTGTTGCAATATTTTTTAACAGTTTTGAGCTAATAATTTGGTAAAAAAGAGCAAAAGTTGGATTTTGTTAGTCAATATTGAGATTTTAATTTTTTTTACATATTGAATTTTAATGAGTTTCTCAATTATTGCAATTGGACAGAAGATCTAAATATAATGAATATATCACTACTAAATGTAATTAAACACTTTAAATAAATAGTATACAGTTTTTAACAAGATTAAGTACTCTAATAATACATTTCACCTACATTTATGTAAATTACACACTTCAGTCATTTTTCAAAAATGGTCTTTTTATCCTTAGAAAATCTAATAGGCTAATATTCTATGCTGTCTGAATGTATTTATTGTGTTCAGTAATCAGATGCTGGTATACTTGTTTAAGTTTATTGCAGAAAATTTGCCAAAAAGGTTAACATTTGGCTTGTAATACATATGGCAGAATAATCCATAATGAAATACTACACTGAGGTATCCCAGACACTGGCACATGACTACACTTGTTAACAGTTACCACTGGAAACTGAAAAATATGGTTCAAGTACCTCTTGGTAGGATTTATATCAGCATTTTGTGACAAAATCTTCATTTTCAAAGTTGTCGTCAACAAAAAAAATATTATGGTGTATACCTAAGTAATATCTGTAGGGCATATTCATATTAATATGCATTTATATGGACTGTTTTGCCTTTTACAAAGTGGCTACATGTCTAATACAGTAAATGAAGTAGATTAAGTAAATACAGCAGGTCAAAATTGAATATGAGGCCTATCATGTCTAATTTCCCCTGAAATTAGTGTGTAAACATTTGTTGCAAATGGCCCCAATTTTGTGACTTTCACCATCCCTCTGACACATTTCTAATAATGTATCATGAATTCAGTCACCATATCTTTACTAAGCCTCCACTTATCATATCTAAAATGCAAAATTTTACAGTTTTAGATTTTTTTGTTTCTCAAAAATTTAAATTTAAGTTTAATATTTAATTAAAAATGAAGTAAAATCTAATGATTGATTTTTTTTCCTTTAAATATTTCAAAATCTTTCCAAGACAACACTGTGCAGATAGAACATATGTAGAAGAAAAAATAGCTGCTCATTGTATGAAGAAATTCCAAAATTTGATAAAGTTATTACATTTTGAAGTTGGTGTCCCTCAAGTTTCCATTGCTAAAATTGGCCATGGCAAGGCACTGTGGTAGGTGTTTTAACACAGCCTCTGTATACTCTCAGTTTAAAGGTGACATACCGATACTTACCGAGCATTGCTTTAATATGTATATCATTGGAATGCATTAGTGTGGGCCAGTTTTTAGGGGAAAAAATTGACTGATAGGCCTCAGATTACAGTTATCTTCCCATTTGGTTGTCGAAAATCCGGAAGTTTCACCGCGCAAGTAGTCTGCTGTTTGACTGTGATTATTTCATGGCAGACAGCTATGAAGTGGCAACTGTTTGACTGAAGTGACAGGGGATAGCATGTAGTTTGTAAACATGTGTAACTTGTTGACATTGAAGACTTGTTTGTGGTAATTCCGGCCCATGCAAAAGTAGTGCTTTTTGTGTAAAATGGGTGTACTCCGGCCTGGTTTAGAGGGTGTGTCTGTTTAAACCAATATGCTGGGAGAAAGAGCTGGACAACAGGGGTTGTCCTTTTCAGGGTATGTGTCCCCCATGCAGGCAAAGGTACATACAAAACCTCACGGGCCTGCTGATATTAATAAAAATGTTATAGCCACTAAGGCTATATAGAAACATATAGCGAAATTAATTGTGGTCTGAGGCCAGTTAGTTTGGCAGAGCTTTCGCCTGAGCAGTCAACAACCATTTCTCTGCAAACTCGTGTACGGCTGACGTGTTATGTCTTCTGCAAAGCTAATCTACTTCAACGGACGGGGGCGTGGTGAAATAGTCAGGCTGACATTGGCTGCAACAGGAATACAGGTGAGGATATTTAGCGACAATACTTGTAACACGTGGCGTGTTCAGGAGGCCGAGCGCTCGCAAACAATTAGACTGATACCATCTTCTTCTATTATATGACATTCATCTCGGGTTACACACAATAACCAGTCTGGCGATCGATCGATCAGTAGCCTTGCTGAACATGCTGACTGTTGCACTAAGTTTCCTAGCCCGAGTACTCTGACTGTAAGAGAGCTAGACGGACATTTGGACATAAATACGCTCTCATTACAGTCAGAGACCAAGCTATGTATTTTTTTGGGGTATAATATCCGCCCGGTCCCCTCCATTATTATTTTTAGTTAGGGTTGAGGGTTAGGGTTAGGGTTATGGCTGGGGTTAGGACTAGGGTTGGGGTTGGGGTTAGGGTTGGGGTTGGGGTTGGGGTTGGGGTTAGGGGAAGGGGGGACCGGGCGGATATTTTTCCGCATAAGCGTATGAGAAAGGGGGCAAAAATCCTAAAATTTGGGGCAAAACAAGAGAAATTCGGACAAAATTAGTCTGCCTGAACATTATTCATTATTCTACGTAATATTTGAACGGCCCGTAACACATAATTGTACAGTCTTAAAAGGAAATCCGCTACGTTTTTCCAATAGTAGCAAGAGATCATTTATATACACTTACCACGGCATTAGATATACCAGTCGTGGTTCACTAGCTGGTTGTGACAGGAAAAGAAACGGAGAATGGTTCAGATTTATTGAGGAGATTCGATCCTACGACACCAGCACTTGTGGCGAGCGCTCTACCGACTGACAGATCCCACCCCACATGTATATTATTAGTATTTGGCATACTGTTGGAAATAACGGTTACCAGGGGCGAGCGCTCTACCACTGACAGATCCCACCCCACATGTATATAATTAGTATTCGGCATACTGTTGGAAATAACGGTTACCAGGGTGAGCGCTCTACCACTGACAGATCCCACCCCACATGTATATTATTAGTATTCGGCATATAGTTGGAAATAACGGTTACCAGGGGCGTGCGCAGGAAATTTTGCAGGTGTGGAGGGGGGGGGGGGGGGTGTTGAGGTGTCTGGCGAAGCCTGATAACATCTCAGTACTTCCATATCCATTCACAGGAATGTAAAAAATAGGGATATGAAATTTGTTTTCACCTTGAGCAGGGGGGGGGTCAAACACCCCCCCCCCTGGCGCACGCACCTGGTTACTGCATTATAAAACTTTCATAACTTTCGTACATCACATACATATTTGTTCGTTCTCCTCCCTTCTTCCCTTTAAAAATAAATAAGTAACTAAATAAAATAAGTTAAAAACTAAAACTCGACAAATAAATCCATAAAACAGTATTAGTAACAACAAAAAAGAAAAAAAAGAAGAAGAAGAAGAAAAAAAAAAGCATTTGCAGCAGAGGTTAACAAAAATAATTTTCTTTGTTTCTGTTTTTCAGTTCACCGAAGAATTCCTTACAGAACCAGAACAGTTTAATAAGTTAAAGTCAGGTAATTTATGAAACAACCCCCAAATTAAAGGAACTATTTATTAATACTGTTAATTATCTGAAATATCTTCCAGTGTGATTTGTGTTTATGTGAATATCTATCCAGCTTTTGATGATTCCGGCGGAATAATGTGTAGATCATATGCAATATGCATATGAAATGCAATCCCCCACTGCCACCCCACCCAGAGAGGGAGGGTGAGAGGGGGAGAGAGAGAGAGAGAGAGAGAGAGATATTGAGAGAGACAGAGAGAGAGAGACAGAGAGAGAGAGAGAGACAGAGACAGTGAGTGAGAGAGAGGGTGGGTGGGTGAGTGAGAGAGTGTGAGTGTTTGTAGTGTTTAATGCAATGTCCACTTCATATCGCTACCCAATACATGCTGGAACGGTCTGAATTCTCCTTTTTCAATTTAATGTTTTTTTAAAGTTGTCTTGGGTTTCTTGTTTTTTTTTTTTTTTTTTTTAGAATTTTTGAAATTTTATTTATTATTGTATTTATTTCTTTAATTATATAATATTTCCATATACTTGCCTTTTCTGACACAAGAAAACAAGAACGGATGAGTGTTTTTGTGTTAGGGTGTCGTTAAACATTCATTATTTTTTAAAATATTTTTTTTAAACAAATTTTTGTATTGTTGCCTCTTAGTCTTTCTTGGTAGTAGGCTATGACTAATGTAGATTGAGAATGTGTACATCGACCTGTAGTTACAGTTATTGTTTATACAATATTTTTTATAAAGTCGACATTCCGAGCTATGCCTTCGTGTCGCTCTTATTGTAGTCCATGGGCCAGATACCGAACACCCCCCCTAGGGATTTTCGGAGACAAGTATTTTTAGATACCTCATTATATATGAATTTAATATCTGCTTGTCTGCAGCAAAAATGTTGGTGGATTAAAAAATTATCGCCATTTGAATGGGGGTACCGTTGCACATTTTGTGTCCCCAAAACACTACATTGAAAAATTAAATATAGTGATAAAGTTGTCATCCATATAAATGTTTAACAGATATAAGGCCAAAAGGAATGATATTCATCCTATACTAGATGTTGATAGTAATAAACCAAATAACAATGCAATATGTGGTATGAATAATGATATACTCATCGGCAAACGTTAAGCAATGCCTGAAATGCATTATTTTCTATATTTACACATATTTTGGGCTGCTTGAACCTTTTACTATTAAAAATTGCACTGTATTTAATATATTGAGGCAGCATTATTCAAATATGGTTCAGTATATCTGCCTATACTATACTCAACAAAATTAATTAAGGTCAGTATAGATATTTTAGCATTGTTCTTTAAATATGGGGGAAAATACAACTTCTTCCATTGAAAGTTGTCAGCATTGTGGCATGTACTTAAACTTAATGACTTAAATAATAATTTTGAGGGAACACAATAACAAAAAACATTCTGAACAAATATGTAACAAATACTTGCATAATGCTCATTTGAATATTTTTCATAAGTATGTGAAATACCCAGTGTTTTGTGCGTGTATAACCAGTAAAAGTTTACTGAAACAATGTATAGAAGCCATATATATGACCAAAACATGCTAAAATAATATGACAGTAACAAAGAATTATATTATAATATAAGAAAGTTTACTAGCCCTTAATTAATTTTGTTGAGTATACATGTATGTGCATCAATATTATGAATATGTCCCTCTTTACTAAACACCAGTGTTAAAAATTTAAAGCACCAGTTTTGTGTACCTACCATAATTTCTTTTGCATTACATGTACAAGTCATCTATCTCACAAAAGTTCATCTTATACTAGTCTGTGTTCGTAATATTTTTAGATTTGCCTTTATATTTACATTGTGCTTAACTTATGCTCAGGTGTATATAATTAGTTTCTACATCAAATATTGTCTAGGAAAGTCTTAACTTCCTTTCATATTCGTTTGTATTTTCATGCAATTAAAATATGTCTGTCATGTTCACAATTTCTGGTATTCTCCTTCTCCAGACTCTGCTCTGGTTCCTTCATCAGTATGCCCATCAGCGCTCATAGTATAATATCACTATTTCATCTCTAGTGTTCCTTCTAAAATTTCTCAGCCATATGACAATTTGGTTGAGGAATAGCCTGGACTGCCTGGCATGACTGATACCAAATGACAACTTGGCAATTTGTTCTCTTTATGTGCATTGTCAGAGCATTCTCAGTGAATACATACATGTAGAGTGGAGAAGGCTGATTTACACTCTACTGTAGTTCAATATTATCATCCTTGGTTTGACAACAAACATTTCCAGATACTTCTCAAGTATGTTATTCACACCTGCACTCCCATAAAGAAGGTATATGAACATCAATTTTTGCTGAACTTCATGAGCTAACAACATTTCAACATTTCAAGGGAGTCTTGGTGTTGCTTGAGAATATTCAAAACCTCCAGTTTTCCATTCTGCATAAAAGCACTGTTGGTATCATAGCCAGTAATGGCAAGCACAGCTGGAATTGCTAGTTGGTGTCTTCCCTGCATCCTTAATGATGCTGTGCACATCTATCTCTATAAGATGCCTCTTGTTGCCAAGTTGAGTGTATAAAAAATGTTGTATCTGGGATGGTGAACTGGCAGCAATGTACAGACATTGAAGTATAATCTTTGTTTCTGCATCTTCTTGTGTACTTTACAACACCCCAACACATAGTTTGCATTTGAAACATGTACTTTGTCTCACAAATAGAACCCTCTTCCCAAGAAGCTGAGGGCAGAGTTTTTTTTTTTTAATTTTTTTTTTAATTATTTTATTTTTAATTTTTTTTTATTTCCACATATGTATCTAGTATAACATATTAAAACAAATTTTGAGGTAAAAAGTAGAAAAAAAAATCAATAAAATGTGTTATTTTTATAAATTTGTATTATGATTATATTCATTCTTCATTTTTCTGTTTTCTGTTTTTCATTCAAAGGCATACAAACACACATAAAATGTTGCTTTCTGGTGTAAAGTAAAATGAGTAATATTTAGAATTAAAAAATGCTTGTTTAACACAAAAATGTTCAGTTCTTGAAAAAAATATCCATGTCTCTTAAAGTCAGGGCCAATTTGACATATGCAAGCATTTTTGTTTTAGGATTTGGTCATATTGAGCAATTGCATTTTATGGTTCAAAATAGCATTGAACGAAATGGTGGAAAATTGTGTGCCTAATTGTATTTTTATATCATTAATATATATGTGTATAAATTAATTTATAAAAATCTCTGTTGAAAATCTTAAAATTTAGTTTTATGGTCAAATGATGAAAAACAAGATGGTGGCCATTTGTCATAAAATGTATAAAATCAACATCCATATCTTATGAAGGACATTATTTCCTGCCATAAATGCAAAACCATTTTTTTTTTTTTTTTTTTTTTTTTTTTTTTTCTTTCTTCATGATTCTAATGTTTTATTATTCCTTCACAGATACCCTGTTTACAATTAACTGCCCCAATCCTCTTTTTTTCATTTCAAAGGTCTTCCAGTCTCTTAAGACCTTTGTAGGGATTCCTTGATCAAGTGTGGCTTGGAAGAACCCCTTTCACATGAGAAATGTAGTGCCAAACCACGAATGCTGTTATTATGCTACTGTGGATTAGTTGCAAACCGTCCATCCAGTAGATATTCCCTGAAAATATGCTGTACCAATAGAGCAAACTGGAAGAGAGCAAATTGCCATGGTCTCATATTAGTCATATCACAATGTCCATGGTATTCCTCAACCACATAAAAATGGATGAGAAATGTCCAAAGAAATACTGAAGCTGAATTGGATGGTGTGATCTGATAATGCAAGAGCTGTTGACATATTGAGGGAGGAACAAGAGCAAAGGCCCAGAGGAATTTTTTTTTTTACAGATATTGTGAACATAATAGACATTATATTTGAGTCAGATGATAATACTGAAATAGGAAAGAAAGTCAAGTGCTAGATATGCCTGATGACTATATCTGATGTCAGTTATATAAACCTAAGCAGAAATTAATCACAATTTAAATACAAATATGTTTTTAAAAATAGTACAAGCTTCTGTGAGATAGATGAATTGTAAATGTTTTAACACACATGCTGAGGAAAGGTACTTATAATTGGCTGGTACTAGGAATTGAGGGACATCTTCATATATTTGTGAACATTGTATATAAACTCCATATACTGAACCACATTTGAATAATGAAGCCTCAATATGTTATAGAAAAAAGCCTGGTCAATTTGTTTTTTTAATAATAAAAGCTTCAGGCCATCCTAAGTATGTGTATACATAGAAATTAATACACTGCTTACTAGTAACGTATTTTGAGAAGTATATAATTATTAATACCTCATATTATATTGTTTTGTAATTGTTATTAACATCTACTTTATAGAATGAAAGAACGGATGTAGAAATAGAAAATTGTAAACTTCACATGTATCATATTTGGGTCACATAAAATGATTGAGAAGTGGGAATGAAAGTTAGATTTTTATAGTGCTAGATATTTGCCTGATGACAATATTCTATGTAGATATCAATTATATACACCAAAACATAAGTTAAGCATAATATAAATAGAACTGCAATTCTAAAATATTACAAAAAGCAACAAAAAAACCCCTATCTATTGTAAGATGAACTGTTGTGAGATAGATAAATTGTATATGTAATGCAGACTTGCCTAGAATGATATGTAAATTCACTTTTTATGTTTTAAGATTTGTGTGTAATATAAAAATATTCAAAATATCCATGTAAATGGTTTAGACAGCATGTACTGCACCATATTTAAGTAATGCTGCCCTCAGATATTAAATACAATACAATAATAAAAGGATCACAATGTTTTAGGTACAGTATGTATATATACACATGTACATAGAGAATAACGTATATCGGGAACTGTGTAACTTTTGCTGATGAGTATACCCGCGGTACTATATCCATACCACATATATTGCATTGCTTTGTGGTTTGTTGTTATGAACATGTAATTTAGCATGAATAGCATTCATAATTTGGTCTTAAACCTGTCCAAAATATGTATGCATGTTAACTTCAACATTGTCATGCAGTTTTTGCATATACTATGTTTGTAATACTCAGGACATTTCAAATTCATTGACTCACTATACTTAGTCAGATGCTAAAAATGTATTATTTTTTGGTGGAATACATTCACCAATAACCCAGCTTTAAAGTAAAAGCAGTGATATAGTCCAGAATTATTTTCAAATATTTTTGAAAATTATGTGGAACATTCACCTTAATCAGAATGCCCTGTTAAAAATAAATAGGGTGCCTACACTCAAACGTGCCCTACAGGCACACCCACCAACAGATTGCCTGCAGACAAGCTGATTTGAATATGTCTATGGATAGGCTTAAAAAATATACTCATCTTGGGGGGGTTATAGTGGGCCCACGGTCTATTGCAAGCTACGACTCTTTATTGGAGTAGGCTACGAACACGACGAAGAGGAAGGGAAGAGGAATGAGGAAGAGGAAACCCGCACCAGGGACGGCTCGTGGTGGTGGTGTGGGGGCGGGACCCGACGAACCAGTGCCAGCCGACACAGACACATCTGAACAGACTGAGCCAGTGGGCCAGTCGACGCCGCAGTTGGACACAGCGATCTGCGAGACTCCACAGCATGCGTCTCCCGTTCCAACCCCTTCGAGGCGGTCGGCGTCGAGTCCCCCACCCCCGGAGGGCTCCGCCAAGACCCCTATGGATGGTGCTGCTGCGAAGCGGAGGGCCGTCACCCCACCGAGTAGTGACCAGCCAGCCAAGGCCCGGCCTTCCACGACCGCCACGGAACTACGAGACGGGAAGTTTGGACTTGTGGTGACGTCGCGCCGAGATGATCTCTACAGACAGGGAATACTCTTCGAAGACATGGACAACTACGCCGTCCACAGAGTACTGAAGATCATCGCCGGCGCCCATTACGTCTAGCTAGCTAAGACCTTGCTAGCCCACCGTTGGAGGAAACTGGTCCCACAGTTCAACGCCAAGCACTTCATCTCGTCCCCGTAGTCGCCAACCGTTCCAAGGGCTTAGTTGGACTTTTAAATATTTTGGCCGGCATTCAGAATTTTATTTTATTTTTTATTTTTTATTTTTTTTATGTTTTTATTTTTTATTTTTTATTTTTTTTTGTAAACAGTCCGACGCACTTTATTTTGGCAGCCCGTCTAAATTGCTCAAATCACCTTAAAACCCTTTCGGTCGAGCACTCTAATTTTGTTCTTTGGACTTAAATTTTTGTCCAGACATGAGTAGTATGAAAGAGCTCATTTTGGCTTTTGGTCTTTGACCTAACTACTAAATTCGTATTCCAAATTCCGCCCACCTTAAACTCACATCCCGAGTTAGGCCACCGATCTTATGGGAGGTCGGACTCTAGATGGGCGTGTTCGAAACCCTAGTGGTATATGGACACGTTAAATTGTTATCTATCTATCTATAAAGTAGATATCATCAGACATTATTGAAAATGTTGGCGACATTGGAGGAAGATCAAAAGGTTGATTGGAAATCATACGTAGCTCCAATGGTTCAAGCATACAATGCAACAAAGAGTGACGCCACCGGTTATTCACCGCATTACTTGATGTTTGGTTGGAATCCGAGATTATCTGTTGACGCCTTTTTGTGTACAGAACCTCGGAGTGAAGGAGCACCAGATCCAAACTCTTTATGTACAGAAGTTGTGTAAGAGAATGCAGTTTGCATACCAATCAGCGGCAACAGAAGCTTTAAAATCTTCTGACAAGAACAAAGAAAGATATGACAAAAGAGTTCAAGATTCCAAGTTAGAAATGGGAGACAGAGTGCTGGTTCGAAAAGTTGGTATGAAAGGAAAACACAAACTGGCATTCCAAATATTGATATTCCAGTGAACAGGGTACAGCATGAAACAAAGAAAGGGCCCTTTCAGATGCTTCACCGTAACATGTTACTGCCCTTTAATGCTTTGCCATCTGAGGAACTTGTTAAAGTTAACTACACGGTTAAGCCTAAACAGCCGTTTCGGAATCGATCGGGAATTGAGTCAGTATCAAGTTCTGAGTCTTCTGATTCAAGTAGCGATGGTTCTCAAATATACGTCAAGTATGTTATTCCTCAGCGAAGAAGATCAGTGCAACCAACAATATCTTTGGAGACTTCAATTCACGTAGAAGGATACTCCTAGGGATTTAGGAATTGACATTATCCAAAGACACGAGAGTATCTCAAAACAGGAACACTCACCTCTTGGTGATGGACTTCTATCTGATCAGGAACACTTGCCTGATGATGATGGAGATATATCGGAGGAATCTTTGGAAACTCCAGAGCAACCAAGTAGACGTTCCCAGCGGAATCGTAAACCTCCCGACAGGTACGGGCACTGGGTGTCAACAGGTACACGATGAGGTGTTTGTCAAGTTTTTGTGTCAAACGTATTTTATGACGTGTGTATGGTGTATTAAACAATTTAATGGTGATGCTCTTGAATGGGAGAGTTGCATCTCCTGATTGCGTTCTTTGCAATGGCGATCCTGTAACATGTTGCACAATGTGTTATATAATATAATTGTTTTTATGATTAATATTAATCTGTGATGTTTCCACCACAGATATGTGTGCATTTTATTATTGATATTGGTCCTAATTATGTATGTTTAATTTTATTTTACCGATATAGTACTGAAGGATATTGCTGTTCCCTAATATTAGCAATATTAATGTGTACATGTATGTAGCTGTTATTAATGTGAATTTGTATTCGACTGATGCATACCATTTTCTTACCAGTTTTAGGATCATCTGTGTAACTTATAGGTTCAGCAGAGACTAAATGTCTGGAGACACTTTTCTTCAAGAGGGGAAGTATGTAATCAGGGGTAGTTTTGTATAATTTATAATAATAATAATTTATCATATATTATAGTACGATTGCACTGTTATGAATGCACCATATTAAAGTCTATATATTAATAAACATACATTTAACTTTATTACAGGTTTTACACTTTAATTATTAATTAAGTGTTACGCCTGATTGCATTGTATTCTTAATGGTCTGGTCAGTTTATGGATTGGTCAGCTGTGTTACTATTTTGGGAAGTTGGGTGTTGTCAGTTACACGTGAAGCTAATGACAGGTTACGCTTGACTGAAGACATTGACACATGACAGGTAGAAATGCATGCTGGTAAAAATCCCATCTTTTTCTCCGCCAAATTAACCACACCCAGGGCATTCTATCTCGACATTTCGAAGTACACACACGTACAAGAATATTTGTTAAAACTATTAATCGACTGCAAAGTCGTTATATTGATATATAACGTTATCACTCCTAGGCTGCTGTGGGTTCAGCGTTGGCTGAAGCCAGATGTTCTGTTTTTTTTCCTGAAGGCAACAGAATAAATTCTGTAGGACTCAAATAGAAATGTTGACTTTCTATTTTACTTCCTCCGAGTGAGGGTTACAGACACTAGGCTACTAGAGCACAATAATGTATTAATCATCGGCTATTGTGTGTCAAACATTTGGTAATTTTGACATTGAGTCTTACAGAGGACATCTGCTACATTTTGTCATTGGTATCCAGGGATCTTTTATATGCAGCATCCCACAGATAGGATAGCACATACTTCGGCCGTTGATATATATCAGTCATGGTGTACTGGCTAGAATGAGAAATAGTCCAACCAGCGGGAATCAATCCTAGATCGACCGCGCTTTGCCACTGGCTACGTCCCGACCCCGATTTATGTTCAGTGACCAAAATGGCCATATACAATGCAAGGTACACACATTTGGATTTGCTCAAGCCTACTAAGACTACATATGAAAGAATTACGAAATGTTTGACATTTAATAGTCGATGATTAGCTTAATAACACAACATGTGCTCTAGTTGTGTCATTAAACAAAACAAACTAACTTTTTTCTTCTTAATTTGTAATAAAAAAAATAAAAAAATAGATGCCACAAATACGTGCAGTAATAAGGCAGTAATACCACTGTCTTTGACTGGCTGGGACGGGGGAAACTAAAGTCCATCTAGGGCGATGGATCCTACGACTCGTCGCATCTTAAACATCTTGTCTAATTTACCTCCCCAAACAAAACCACCTACCAAAAGCCCCCAAAACCCAAAAGCAACGAATACAAATTTATATGTTCATTTGGACTGCCTATCATTTCACAGCACATTTCACACGTGAGTACATTATAATGCATAAAAATAGTCCAATAATGATCGAACTGAATGTTAAATTTAAACTACAAGGGAACGGGACATAGTCCGGAGGTAAAGCGCTCGCTTAATGCGCTGTCGGTCTGGGATCGATCCCCATCAGTTGGGCTATTTCTCGTTCCAGCCAATGCAAACTATTCACTGATATAAACGTAATGCTTATTTACACTGACATTAATTGTCAGCGATCATGGGGGGAAAAGTAACTGCTCTTGACAAATTGAATTTTTCCTTTAAAAAAATATTAATCAAAGTGTTCGTCCACTGTATATATTTCAGAAATGTATATTTTACCACATAGACGCTTTACCAATTGAAAATGACGAACTGCGCGTGTACGGAAAGGTTATTTTTCCAAATGCCTGTGCCTGAACGCACTTAGAAGAAAGAAAGAAATGTTTTATTTAACCACGCACTCAACACATTGTATGTACGGTTATATGGTGTCAGACATATGGTCAAGGACCACATAGATATAGAGAGGAAACCCGCTGCCGCCACTTCATGGGCTACTCTTTTCGATTAGCAGCAAGGGATCTTTTATATGCACCATCCAGAGAGGGATTGAGACACACAGAGAGCGAGGGAGGGGAAGGGAAAAGAAAATGAGGGACAGTAATGATGTACGATATGTACGATCTTTATTATCTGTAAAGGATCTTTTAAATGCACTTTTCAGACAAAGCATGGCCTTTAACGTAAGTTAATATGTAATACTGGCCCTGTTACCATAATACTTTAAATGGGGAGTAATATTAATATACAATACATGGCACTTAGAAACCACCACATGTTCTTATTTACTGGATTGTGTTACCTTTTGTTTACTAGAAAAGATTCATTTTACGTCCAGTTTGGGACGTCGATGGTATATTATAATTTTGTAGAAATTTGTCTAAGTATATACTTGAGAAAATATAACATTTTAAAAAGTGTAGTTTGTTTTGGCGGTCAGTATATATTTGTTGTTGTTAGTCTATTTAGCATTATGTATCCTTAAAGGACCACAACAACCAAGAAAAAGAAGGAACAAAAATCCAAACAAATATTTATTTATGGTCAACCATTAGTTTCCAAAACTGAAGGATTTAAGAAGTATTTTCTTTTCAGATGGGCGACTTCTGTTTGGACAAGTTCCACTCCTGGAAATAGATGGACGAGATATCGTTCAGACAAACGCAATTGTGCGATATTTAGCAACGAAAGGAAATATTTGGGGCAATGAACATGAAAAAGTACAGTAAGTATGTTATGTTTAGTGATGCGTCGGTCACTGTTAACCATTTTAATTGTATTCTGGCTTGACAATCCTTCTAATGTGTGTATGTCTGTATAATTCTAACCAATTGTATAATTTTGATGATGAAATTTCAGCTGATTCACAACATTGGTAACAGTATTGGGCCTGGTATATCAAGGCTGCCACAACAACAAATTCGTTATGAAGTCTACGACCGAAGTGAGTAGCTCAATCCGAGCGAAATGTTAAAATCTTAGCATGACTTTCACAGAGTAGAGCGCCATGTTGGCAGATATTTAAGACTTGATTACACCATGGCGAGGCGAGCTTGTCACTAAGCCTGGTTGCCATAAACTCTGCAACACATTGCCACTGACCAACACAAGGAACATTTGTTGAGTATCGCGTCGCTACGCTGGTTTCAAAGATCCATACACAATGGTAAAACATTAAACAGTCATTGTTAATAAATTTACCTTGACTAGACATATTGCTAATCAAAATTTTGAAACAAAATGTTCCCTGCATCATAGTGGCAGATGTTTTGTGATGTATTAGAATTATAGGTAATTAAATGAGCTTCCATTTCATTTCTTATGTTATGTCCCGAGTGAAATAATTTTCAGTTGTCACCAGCTTTAGAGACTGACAATGAAAATTATTTTACGAGGAACATAAACATGATACGAAATGGTAGCGAGTTTAATATCCTATTTATTACTCGTAATCGATCTTAATTTATATCACTCAACTCGTGTGGTTGACGTTCCTGTAAGTTGTAATGTACAAATCGATGACATCATCGGGTGACGTCGAAGTGTTATGTCCCACTTGGCATTCTAGATCCACACCTGAGATGGGTTTGGCGGCAGGCCTGCACTGAAATGTTGGTAATATTTTGTATGATTGATGGAAGACGGGGACAGTGTTGGAACATTGTAAAGCTGTATCCTAACCAGACGCGAGCGATGCAAGCATTTTAAAAATCATTGATTTCAATTGCCTTATCCTAACCGCACGCGTACGACGCGACAGATAAATATGTGGCATCGCATGCGTCCGGTTAGGATACTGCAATTGAAATCAGTGGTTTCTAAAATAACCGCTCGCATCGCTCGCGGCCAGTTAGGATACAACTTAAAGCTGTAACCGGATAAGAGCGATTATTTTACAAATCATTTATTTCAATTGCTGTATCCTAACCGGACGCGTGCGATGCGACATATTTATCTGTCGTGCCATACGCTTGCGGTTAGGATATGGCGATTGAAATCAATGCATTTCTAAAATAATCGCTCGCATCGCTCGTGTCCCGTTGGGATACAGCTTAACAGTTATGATTATAGTGCCAAAACACACAGTTTTTATTAGAGGGGAGAGAATAGAATGGCAGCTGCTGCTTCGACATACCCTCCTCCCCCTCCATCCGAAACCCCCCCCAACACTTTTTGTTTAGAAGTGGCCGTTTGTTGCTAGACTGTACCAAAGGGGAACAATATTTCCCCACACTACCCGTTACGTGCTACACATCTCTGCTTGATGTCTGGCTTCTATCACTAATTTAAAACAGATTGGGCTTAAGTGCAATTGGAACTGCACACGGCCTTCTAAAACAATTAATATCGCCACAGGCGTAAAGAAATTAAGAGCATGTACCGTCACACACCCCCACCTCAAAAAGGATATTTCCTCTACTCTAGGAATAGGGAAATATACTACATTAAAACAAAAAGTGCGTTAACCGACGCATCCGGGCATTTATAACACATGTAATAATAAGGTGAGTCCCTGGTATACAAATAAAATATATAAAAACAAAACAGAAATCAAGAATGTCAACACATTATCATAACGTTCAGCTTCGGGACAGGGCATCAGCGATTACATTGGATGTGCCCTTGATATGTTCAATGGTAATTGGGTATTCTTGCAGAAGAAGACTCCACCTCAAAACTCTCTGGTTGGTGGCTTTCATTCTGTGAATGAAAGTAAGCGGATTATGATCAGTAAAGACCACCACTTGATGCACTGCCGATTTCACGTAGATCTGAAAATGCTTCAGAGCTTGTACCATGGCCAAAGCTTCCTTCTCTATAGTGGAATAGTTCACCTGGTGTCTGTCAAACTTTTTGGAGAACAGCACAGCTCCAGCTCCCACGTCACAAGCATCCACCGCTAGCTTGAAAGGCATTCGGTAGTCTGGTGCTGCCATCACGGGAGACGAGGAGAGCATCTGCTTGAGACGGTTGAATGACTTCTCGCATTCATCGGACCACTGGAACTTCTTTTCCTTCTTTTTCCGTGTCGCACGTTTTCCAGGTTTTCTCCGATAGGCAGCTTTCGAATCGGTGTAGCGTTGGGTTCCAAGCGCACATCTTGGCTTAAGGTATTGGTAACCGTTGGAAGGTCCTGACAAATGGAAACATTGTTTTGTTTCAACGTAGTCAACTTTGCTCGCTGGGGGCTCAGTCTCCTAGAATCTGGCCGTTGGCCAACTTGACGTCATCACAGGAAATTGAGTGACTCTCAATTTGGACCGGTATCACTGGAACTATCGGCAGTCTGTCAAAATAACCTTTTAGCAAATACCTACTTTTCCTAACCCTATCAGGAGTGTTTATCACATACCCTGTCTCATTAACCCGTTTGTGCACAACATGGGGCCCGAAATACCTGTTCTGCACAGAACCCCGTTTAATGGGAAGGTACAGCAGCACCTTATCCCCTGGTTTAAATTCCCGACTCCTAGTCTTCCTATCAAACACTGACTTTATTTTGCTCTGAGCATGGCTCAGTTGCTTCCTAGCCTTCCTATCAAACACTGATTTGATTAATACTCCCTTGTCCATATCATAACCTGACATCTGATCCTCCATCTCACCCTCTGTTAACAATGTAGTGCGAGCTGCCAACAATTTTGGATCGGCCCCCTGCTCTAGAATTAACTCTTGTCTATTACAAGGTAAATCCCCTCTATCAAACACAACTGGTTCAATTCCCCTCTGCGGGAGATCAACAGGTTCCACCACATTTAATTCCTCAGTTGACTTATCTACCATTTTACTGATAACCTCATCCACTCCAATTTCATGGCTCACACACGTATCAGACAAATCACAAATATCCTCTGGGTATCGTGTTACCCTACTGGCCATAGCCCTAGTCATTACACACGCAGGATATCTAATCTCATCAACCTCTCTCTCTCCTACTAGTAAAGGGCTGTCTTTAATTAACAATTGGTCACATTTCGGCTGACAACACTGACTAGTCAAATCATTACCCAACAAAACTCCTATGTTTTCAACAGGCAAGTCCTTCACGACACCCATAATCACTGGTCCCGTCACAAACTTCGAACACAAGAAAACGTTATGTAACCGGACAACCATATTTTCTCCAGTAACTGAGGTTAAAGCCAAACTACGTCCTGTATCTGAATTCTCTATACCAGCTAAACTCTTTGACGTTATAAGCGACTGACTACAGCCTCTGTCTCGATAGATTGCTATTGCCTTAGGACTCGATTCTTGTTTCACATCACAAACCATACCAGTGGACACATACGGGTTTACTTTCTCTGCCAATGGACTAACCATTAACTCTCGCTAACGGAGCTGACCTCACTAAACCGACCACTTGCGCATTATCGCGTTTCCTTTTAAAACAGTCCCCGACAAGATGGTTATCCTTTTTACAGTAACTGCAATGTGGACGAAAAGTTCGTGCATTGGCTGATAATGCAGGTTTATCCTTACTTTGCCCACCAGGTGCATTCCTTACCTGACTAGCTGACCAACTAGATGACTCTCCCCGATAGTTACTTTCCCGGGAAAAACCTGGCTGAAATTTCTTCTTATCACCCTGTTGTATAGAGCTACCCTGTACTGCCTGAGCCTTGTGTATTAACACGTAGTCATCTGCCACTATGCCTGCCTCCTCTATCTTTTTGACATCACGATCCTCTAAATGAATACGTAAGCTAACTGGTAATCCATTTTTAATATCCTGTAAGATCAACAACTCCCGTAACTCGGTATATGACTCTACCTGATGAGACACCACCCATTTATCAAACATCCCTGCCTTCTTAGCCACAAACTCACTATAAGACTGACCCTGCGTTTTTCTCAACTCGCTATACCGTAAACGATAATCCTCAGGTCGTAATTCATACGCCCTCAACACTGCCACCTTAACTAGGTGTACTGACTTGCTCGCTCATCACTCATTGAATTATAAGCTACACTAGCCTTCCCCTTAAACTTAGACATATCTACCTCCTGGTCATCAAATACAGGCACTGATCTATAAGCCTCCGACATGTTAAAACCATTTCCTGCCTCTCGTCTAACTTCTTCAGTATTCAATTTTAACTCATGTTCCACTTTTAATTTTTCTAACTGGAATTCTCTATCCCTCTCTTCTCTTTCTCTCTCTTCTCTTTCTCTCTCTTCTCTTTCTCTCTCTCTCTCTCTCTCTCTCTCTCTCTCTCTCTCTCTCTCTCTCTCTCTCTCTCTCTCTCTCTCTCTCTCTCTCTATCTAATGCACGTTCTTCTCTTTCGTACTCAAGCTTTTTAAAAGCTAATTGTTGTTCCACACTTAACTCATTTATCTCTATCTCTGGAACAATCTCACTGTCTTCCATAACAGGCCTATCACCAAAAACTTCCTGGATAATAATTGTCTTTATATCACCTAAGGTTTTAGCTGATGTTAAATCAATTTCCCGCTCACTTGCGATTTCAACTAACTCGGCCTTACGTGCTCGCTTAATCTCCACTACACTGAGCGTAGGCCTATCCAGCAAATTCTTATCCCTGTTTAGATATGACGCACTTATTATTAATTAATTTTCTAGTGAACAACGTTGCTACTTCTAGTTAATTTGTAAAATTAATTTATAAAGCCCCCATTTACAAACAATACTTTTTTAAATATGCATGTCCCGTTTCAGATCCGGGACGAGCGCCCCAATTTTCTACTCCTGTCACGGGGATTCTATAATACCCGTAACTGAATGAAACACGATTGTCCCAAATATCTTTTAACTGTATATCTATTAGATCTCCTGTAACAGGCAGTTATACCCGCTGTGGCTCGTCTCTAGGTATGATCAGCGATACGATCTTATATAAAGTATATGTAATATAGCACGTTTAGTTCACTAGAAAACACAACAAAAACACAATACACTTTAGAATCTGTATTGACCTACGCTGACAAATGTACTGCCGCAGTAGTTAATTAACAACAATAAATATATGCTAATCACTTCACCGTGACACAACACCCGCACGTGTGATAATTGAGAAATGCTAACACACACACACGTGTGATAATGGAGAAACGCTTCCAGGGGAACTTAATTAATAAAGGAATTCCAACTCTATTCTAGCCGAAAATATATATTTACCAAAGTCCCGTCTGAACTAATATAGATCGTTCAGTGGACGACGACCGTTCCCCTGGAGCCTTCCTATCGTTCTTCTCGTTATATCTAAATCCTAGCTAGATCTTATGTGCCCTGACTTTCTATCTTTAAATATTCAACAAAAAAAGAAAGAAAGAAATGTTTTATTTAACGACGCACTCAACACATTTTATTTACGGTTAAGGACCACACAGATTTTGAGAGGAAACCCGCTGTCGCCACTACATGGGCAACTCTTTCCGATTAGCAGCAAGGGATCTTTTATTTGCGCTTCCCACAGGCAGGATAGCACAAACCATGGCCTTTGTTGAACCAGTTATGGATCACTGGTCGGTGCAAGTGGTTTACACCTGCCCATTGAGCCTTGTGGAGCACTCACTCAGGGTTTGGAGTCGGTATCTGGATTAAAAATCCCATGCCTCGACCGGGATCCGAACACAGTACCTACCAGCCTGTAGACCGATGGCCTAACCAAGACGCCACCGAGGCCGGTATATTCAACAAATGCCTGAATTTACCCCCCCCCCCCCCAAAAAAAAAACCCCCACAACATTTTTCAATGTGTACAATTTTCCCCTCACATTTAGGGTGGACATGCTGTACGAAGGATCACGTGACTTCGCGTTAGCGTTCTTAATTATTGGATTCCAGGATGAGAGCAAAGCTCTTGATGCTGCCAAATCGACGACCATGCCAAAGTACTTTGCAATATTTGAAGAGGTAAGCTTCCATTGTTTTCTTGTATTACATCATATATAATACTTTCACCCACAGAAATAACCATATAAATGTTTTGAAATGTATTAATAGCGATGTTCTTAGGACCCCAAGGTTTTGACAGCTATGTTGCTAGATTCCGATAATCGGTACCATTTCCAGCCGTTCCTCAAAGGCTTTGTCGGGGTTTTTTTTCTAATAGAGGTATTTCGCATTCCTATTGCGCATGCGCGCGAAGAGTAACGTCCCTTGACAAAATAGACTGAAACTAGTCTATTTACAAATTGGGGGGCGTGACAGACAGATTGTTATGGGTGACTTGAGTAGCTTCGTAGGAGACTTTTAAACTTTGGCAACTAACATGTACATATTTCGAATTAGATGGTATAATGGCCGTAGAAAACGGTCCGCTGAAATTTACAGCGGAATGGTTCAAATTAAAGGGACATTCCTGAGTTTGCTGCATTGTAAGATGTTTCCGACTAATAAAATATTTCTACGATTAAATTTACATATTAAATATATATTCTTGTTTAGAATACCAGTGTCTGTATATTCAATGTGTTTCTGATCGTCTTAATATTTGTAAGAAGCCCAGACTGGATTTTGTCTTCAAATAACTTCGTACATAAGAAAAAACTATATTTTAGGAAATAAGATGAAATTTAACATAGTACAAATATTAGAACGATCAGAAACACGTTTAATATACAGCCACTGATATTTTATGCAGAAAAATATATTTGATATGTAATTACAATCGTTAAAAAGTCTGTTAGTCGATAACATCTTAAAAATTGCAGCAAACTCGGGAATGTCCCTTTAAAAAGCAGTGCAACAACTTGGACAAAGTCTCTGCGACTCGTACCCGAGGGTTTTGATAACGCCAGATTAAAAGACTATCTCGTAAAAAATATAAACAAAACAGTTGACAGATTCCATAGGTTATGGCATCGACAGGTTATGGCATCGATCGATATATATATTTGAGAGAGAGAGAGAGAGAGAGAGAGAGAGAGAGAGAGAGAGAGAGAGAGAGAGAGAGAGAGAGAGAGAGAGAGAGAGAGAGAGAGAGAGAGAGAGAGAGAGAGAGAGAGAGAGAGAGAGAGAGAGTATACACACACACACACACACACACATATATATATATATACACACAGTCAAACCTGTGTTAAGCGGCCACACAAGGGAGTAGATAAACGTGGCCGATTAAGACAGGTGGCCGCTGAGTACAGGTTGCCACATATATAGTCTTTAAAACATTTGTTGTTGTTTCTTGTTTTACCGTCTGTACTGCTAATTAACGGATTTGTGCTTCATAGTTGACTATAAATCAACTTTTGACATGTTGTCTCCTTCAGAAATAATGCAAATAGAATATATTAAATTAACCGTTCTCCACAATTTTGTTTTCTTTTTCCATTTAATTATTTAATTCCGACTTCATGCGATGTATTGTTATAGTAAGTGAATCTACAAATGTCAAGCGTAGCCTGCCCAGAGGCAATTAGATGCATGTCAGATTCATACTTCCTTAATTGATATACAGTGGAGATGTCGGGACTGAATGGGTACTAGTATTCCTGAAGGTGTGAAGATCAGTTATTTGCTGCACCTTATCGCTGTTGTTAAAATATCCCTTTTATATAAGAGTAAAACTTTACTGTGGCCGCTTAATGCAGGTATTTTAGCGATTTGGGATCCGATTTAGGTGGCCGCTGGCCGCGTTAGACAGGTGACCACTTATTACAGGTGCATTTACATTATAAATCGTTTGGGAGGAAAAAAGTGGCCGCTTAAGACAGGTGACCGCTGAGTACAGGTGGCCGCTAGGACAGGTTTGACTGTATATATATTAGGTGTTTTGTTGCATTTTTCTTAGTGTCTGTCTAATTGGGAAAAGTTAAAAAAAGGAATTGATTTTATGCTGTTACATGTATATCCATAAAGTGGGAATTTAAAAAAAGGGGGATTTGAGGGGAGGGGGGGGGGGTTTGAAGGTAGGTGTCGTTCTGTTTACCCATACACACATTTTTATACAGTGTCAACATGAACGCATTGGGTATTATACAAAATATATTTATTTTCTTTACTGTTAATGTGTTTTCCACCATATCTAAGTATATAAAATACTAGACGGACCTGTGTAGGAACGTCCTGTACACAGCCATCATCACTCTATATATATTCATATATCATTATTATTATTATTATTATTATTATTTAAGGAGTGTCTGTTATTTCTTTTACGTTCATCGGGGTATGAACAAAATAAATCATCCGTAATCATCACATAAGTTTGCGGATGATTTTTTTGTTCATACCTAGATGAACGTAAAAGTAATAACAGACAATACTTATAATTAAATTTGAAACACACTGAGTAATAATAACATTAAAAGTTCATATATATATATATATATATATATATATATATATATATATATATATTCTGTTGAGTATTGTCCGAAATATACATATATTTTCTGTATATACAAAATATATATTTATTTATTTTATTTACTGTTTACTACCATATCCAAGTAGAGAATACTAGACCGCCCTGTATAGGAACGTTCTGTACATAGCTGTCCTGACTACATATATTTTTTATATATTTACACACGCCACGTTATATATTTTATTGAGTATAATTCGAAATATACATATATTTTCTTTATATACAAAATATATATTTATTTTCTTTACTGTTAATGAGTTTTCCACCATATCTAAGTATACTAGACCGCCCTGTTTAGGAACGTCCTGTACAGAACTGGTAAGGTATTGGTCACTGGGTTCCCTCCTACAAAATGTACCGAACAAACCCTCGTACTTAAAGTAACATTAAAATCGTTTTCTACGTGAAACTATTACCCACAAACGTTTCCGATATCAATTGGCTGGATATCGATGGAAGGATAACGAATTTCCCAGACATATGTGATTGGAACAGTTAATAATTGAACAATGGTCGTGGCCTCCCATTGCTTTTGCCCCCCAATTTGCAGATAGGTCTATTTTGGCGAGATCTCGCGAAATCTCGCAGTTTGCGTCCTCGAGTAACTCCGCAACGGGCACATGCGCAGTGGAATGAAAAAGAGGTCTATTGTGGAGTAAAAAAAAGCCCAATCTGAATGTAAAACAATTCCAATTTTTTATTATTAAAAAAAGATAAACTTTGAAAACGATATATTACACTTGACAAACACCCTTTCCCTCCACTATAACGTTTCATAATGCGAAATAGATATATTAATTTGAATAAATACAAGTATATGTATAATATTAATCTTTTAAATTTTAACTAAGCTTAATGTGATTTTTATTCACTGATTCACTCTTTTGTTAGTCATATATGTAGGTAGGTAACTAGTTTAACGTTTTCATATACCACTAGGGTTTCAAACACGCGTTCAGTCATATGTTATTTCTTGTTTTCAGGTATTGAACAAAAATGGTAGTGGTTATTTGGTGGGTAAGCAGCTGACATTGGCTGATGTAGGGCTTCTGGAACCTGTTTTAATTGCGCTCGACTATTTCGGAGAGGAAGCATTAAAAGAATTCCCATCCTTGAAGGTGAGCATAATCATCTTCTACAGTCGGTGTTTTATTTCTACAGTTTCATGCATCCCTTCATAATCAGAATGGTTTAAACCAGAAATTATTACATATTTTCAATCTAATTAAAATTAGCTCCACTATTACAAGTGGATCTAACAGCAGCCCGTTAGAGCTCATGTCCAATTGACCTTTCATTCGACCAATCAAAACCTTACTTGCAAAATCATGCCAGTGATTTGAAAAGAATTTGAAAACATTCGGGATTATGCCGAGGGTATACGGAATAATTCGGGTGAATTACGAAGTATGCCGGAAACTAATTGCATTATAATTTTTTTAATATAAAATTCGTTTCAAGACGAAAAAATAAACCGTGATGGTATAGCCATAAAATCTGTTTATACTAGTATACAATCCAAAGTTTATTACTGCACTTTTACTGCACTTGAAATAGATCAACAAGTTCGCCTATTGCATAAATAGTCTCGCCCGATATTCTTAGAATTTGTATGCTCCCGAATAACGCTATAAAAGGCGAAGTGTAATTGGTTGATATTTAAATTGTTATTTATAGATGAAATGTCCCCTGGACATGGGAGTCCACGCAATGCTGTTAGATCTACTGGCTAGACCCAGTAGAGCTAATTTTAATCAGATTGTACATATTTTGTCACGTTTACTTACAGAAATTTCATTCTACGATGCTTTTCAACGAGCGGATATCGTCGTATTTAAAGGGACCCCAGCGGAAACCCAAAAATGATGCGGCATACGTGGAAACGGTTAAAACAGTTCTGCAGAGACCTATCACGTCATAAACGCATTCAAGCTGCATCCTACCCCACGTCCAGAGAAACAACCCTTGCACCACTAAGGGCTTTAGATTGTATCAAAGTGAAGGTGATAAATGTGTGTACAATATGTACACTCCAATACTCTGAATTTAAGTACAAACATACCGTCCTCAAAACATACCATCCTCAAAACATACCACACCAGGGCATAAAATTTGATTTTGTCGTTCGGGTGGTTTTAGTTTTTGCACGAACGATTTTCTCCAGTGGTTCAGATACAAATGAAAAGGTTAACCGGCAACGGTAATCAAATGAGAATCTAAGATGGGCGATTTTCGTAGCTTTTCTCCAAATTCTTATTATAAATACTAAATTATTATTTGGTATGCTGGGACTAACTTGAAAGCTGCCATTTAATTTCAGCACACTACCCTATCGGTTCTGTTACAGGGGAGTACTTGTTGGCGCCAAACAATAGTCTGAACGAAACGGGGGTCTGAACGGAAAAACCGAAGTTCTGCGAATCCTCGATCGATCCAATCGATGTTGCAACTCAGTGTTTCATCATGTTCTAATTTCCACTTCGTTATTTTTAAGTCCCTTATTAAACGTACTATTTTCTTCGCTGTGTATGTCATATTTTAATAAATTGATTTAGCAATGGTTGTACTTTTTTTCATTAATACACGTTTCAGAATTAATGCATATATTTCAACGTAACCACACAGGTGTCAAAAAGTAAATAAATATACAGAACTTCATATGTTTTTTTTCACTTCCTATTTATTGCACGAGTTTATTGTGTGCAAGAATATTTACCACGAGGTTCTGTATTTATTACATACCTTAAAAAAAAAAAAAATAACAAAAAAAAATAAATAAAAAAATATATATATATATATATAAACAATGTATCTTAAACCGCTGTTCAATACTCCGTACATACGCTGATTATAACTTTACATACATCGCCATTCTCGTTTGTATTAACTGCGAAATAGTCGGGGAAAACCACCATTTTTTAAACGTTTTTTTTCACTAACTGTCCTTTTTGCGTTTTTTCGCATTAGGTCCTGACATTTTACAACTCTATAACTAAATGCCGGGCTAAGATGATGTTACGTTTAATAAATACTCATAAACCGCTTTAATTTCCAAACCGCGTATTGTTTTCTGCACGTAGCGAAATTATCAAACGGAGCGTGGGACTATATTACTAAATGTTATTGACACTTCTAATGACAGTTCCGACTTTGTAATTGACCGCGATGTCGAGTTCAAACGGATACATTGGTTTTTTTTATCACACCTGCAATGCTAGGCCCGTTCTCTTATTATTTTATTCCAAAAATAGTTATATTAACCAAAACACGTCAGTTTACATTTTTTGACGAGCGGTTATAGTTTTTGCACGAACAATCCGTCGTTCGTGTCGATATTGGTTTTGCATAACCGACAGACGAACGACAAAATCGTTCGTGCCAAATTGTATGCCCTGCACACTCTAAGCATACCACACTCGAAACATAGCGCACTCTAAGCATAGCCCACTCTAAGCATAGCCCACTCAAAACCACTGCCATGTTTAGCTTTAATTATATTATAGTAACGTTAAATGCTTTGAGCATAACTACAAGCCTTCAGCAGTTGTGTTGAAAAGACTTGGCTGTACCTGGACAACAAACCTGTTGTGCCCACATGAGTGACATCTAAAGTCCACTGCAAACTCCGGCCCACACTAGTCATGGTCCAATGATCGATTATAATCAAACAAAATTCATCCGTTTTGCCAGAAATTGCCAGGTGAAGGTATCGTTGGTGTGCGTGTGCGTTGTGCGTGCCTGTGTGTGTGTGTGTATGTGTAGGATGTAATTATAGGACTTAGTAACACATTCAAATGGGATGGGTCCATGGGATCCCAGTAACACCACTGGAGGGATGGGATCCCAGTAACACCACTAAAGGGATGGATCCAAGTTACACCATTATAGGGATGGGATCCCAGTAACACCATTGTGAAATGGACTCATGGATCCTAGTTACACCATCGGGAAATGGATCCCAGTTACCCATGGATCCCTGGAGTATCACTGGGGAAATCGGGGCGTAGTATTGCGAGTAAAACACACTCCAATACGAGTGAAATTCTGCAATTGCGATTAAAAGTTACACTTTTCTTTGGCAATTAGATTATTTTGTCAATATCTGGCTGTCATTATGATATAAATGTTATTTTATTGTATTAATCAGATCACACAAATATCAAATGTTGACAGTACAAAATTCTGATTGGAATATCAAACTCTGGTTTAGGCCAATTCGATGATCGAGCTTTTTTGAACAATCAGAAAGTCTTGTGACACATCAAAATGTTTCGTTTGTAACATAAATTATCCTAGTTACAACATTGGGGGATGGGGCCATGTGATCCTAGTTACACCATTGGAGGATGTGGCCACGTGATCCTAGTTACACCATTGGAGGATGTGGGCATGTGATCCTAGTTACAACATTGGGAGATGGGGCCATGTGATCCTAGTTACAACATTGGGAGATGGGGCCATGCGATCCTAGTTACACCATTGGAGGATGTGGGCATGTGATCCTAGTTACAACATTGGGAGATGGGGCCATGTGATCCTAGTTACACCATTGGAGGATGTGGCCATGTGATCCTAGTTACACCATTGGAGGATGTGGGCATGTGATCCTAGTTACACCATTGGAGGATGTGGGCATGTGATCCTAGTTACAACATTGGGGGATGAGGCCATGTGATCCTAGTTACACCATTGGAGGATGTGGCCATGCGATCCTAGTTACACCATTGGGGGATGGGGCCATGTGATCCTAGTTACACCATTGGGGGATGGGGCCATGTGATCCTAGTTACACCACTGGAGGATGTGGCCATGTGATCCTAGTTACACCATTGGAGGATGTGGCCATGTGATCCTAGTTACACCATTGGGAGATGGGGCCATGTGATCCTTGTTACACCATTGGGAGATGGGGCCATGTGATCCTAGTTACACCATTGGGGGACGGGGCCATGTGATCCTAGTTACACCATTGGAGGATGTGGCCATGTGATCCTAGTTACACCATTGGAGGATGGGGCCATGTGATCCTAGTTACACCATTGGAGGATGTGGCCATGTGATCCTAGTTACACCATTGGAGGATGGGGTCATGTGATCCTAGTTACACCATTGGAGGATGTGGGCATGTGATCCTAGTTACATTGGGAGATGGGGCCATGTGATCCTAGTTACACCATTGGAGGATGTGGGCATGTGATCCTAGTTACACCATTGGAGGATGTGGGCATGTGATCCTAGTTACACCATTGGAGGATGTGGGCATGTGATCCTAGTTACATCATTGCGAGATGGGGCCATGTGATCCTAGTTACACCATTGGAGGATGGGGTCATGCGATCCTAGTTACACCATTGGAGGATGTGGGCATGTGATCCTAGTTACATCATTGGAGGATGTGGGCATGTGATCCTAGTTACACCATTGGAGGATGTGGGCATGTGATCCTAGTTACAACATTGGAGGATGTGGGCATGTGATCCTAGTTACACCATTGGGGGATGAGGCCATGTGATCCTAGTTACACCATTGGAGGATGTGGCCATGTGATCCTAGTTACACCATTGGGAGATGGGGCCATGTGATCCTAGTTACACCATTGGGGGATGTGGGCATGTGATCCTAGTTACACCATTGGAGGATGTGGGCATGTGATCGTAGTTACACCATTGGAGGATGTGGGCATGTGATCCTAGTTACACCGCTGGGAGATGGTGCCATGTGATCCTAGTTACACCACTGGGAGATGGGGCATGTGATCCTAGTTACACCATTGGGGGATGGGGCCATGTGATCCTAGTTACACCACTGGAGGATGTGGCCATGTGATCCTAGTTACACCATTGGAGGATGTGGCCATGTGATCCTAGTTACACCATTGGGGGATGGGGCCATGTGATCCTAGTTACACCATTAGGAATGGGGCCATGTGATCCTAGTTACACCATTGGGGGACAGGGCCATGTGATCCTAGTTACACCATTGGAGGATGTGGGCATGTTATCCTAGTTACACCATTGGGGTATGGGGCCATGTGATCCTAGTTACACCATTGGGGTATGGGGCCATGTGATCCTAGTTACACCATTAGGAATGGGGTCATGTGATCCACCATTGGGGGATGGGGCCATGTGATCCTAGTTACACCATTGGGAGATGGGGCATGTGATCCTAGTTACACCATTGGGGGATGGGTCCATGTGATCCTAGTTACACCACTGGGATATGGGGCCATGTGATCATAGTTACACCATTGGGAGATGGGGCATGTGATCCTAGTTACACCATTGGGGGATGTGGGCATGTGATCCTAGTTACATCATTGGGAGATGGGGCCAAGTGATCCTAGATACACCATTGGAGGATGGGGTCATGCGATCCTAGTTACACCATTGGAGGATGTGGGCATGTGATCCTAGTTACACCACTGGAGGATGTGGGCATGTGATCCTAGTTACACCATTGGAGGATGTGGGCATGTGATCCTAGTTACACCATTGGGGGACGGGGCCATGTGATCCTAGTTACACCATTGGAGGAATGGGGTCATGTGATCCTAGTTACACCATTGGAGGATGTGGCCATGTGATCCTAGTTACACCATTGGAGGAATGGGGTCATGTGATCCTAGTTACACCATTGGAGGATGTGGCCATGTGATCCTAGTTACACCATTGGGAGATGTGGCCATGTGATCCTAGTTACACCATTGGGAGATGGGGCTATGTGATCCTAGTTACACCATTGGGGGATGTGGCCATGTGATCCTAGTTACACCATTGGGGGATGGGGCCATGTGATCCTAGTTACACCATTAGGAATGGGGCCATGTGATCCTAGTTACACCATTGGGGGACAGGGCCATGTGATCCTAGTTACACCATTGGAGGATGTGGGCATGTTATCCTAGTTACACCATTGGGGGATGTGGCCATGTGATCCTAGTTACACCATTGGGGGATGGGGCCATGTGATCCTAGTTACACCATTGGAGGATGTGGCCATGTGATCCTAGTTACACCATTGGGGATGGGGCCATGTGATCCTAGTTACACCATTGGGGTATGGGGCCATGTGATCCTAGTTACACCATTGGGGTATGGGGCCATGTGATCCTAGTTACACCATTAGGAATGGGGTCATGTGATCCACCATTGGGGGATGGGGCCATGTGATCATAGTTACACCATTGGGGGATGTGGCCATGTGATCCTAGTTACACCATTGGGGTATGGGGCCATGTGATCCTAGTTACACCATTGGGGTATGGGCCCATGTGATCCTAGTTACACCATTAGGAATGGGGTCATGTGATCCACCATTGGGGGATGGGGCCATGTGATCCTAGTTACACCATTGGGAGATGGGGCATGTGATCCTAGTTACACCATTGGGGGATGGGTCCATGTGATCCTAGTTACACCACTGGGATATGGGGCCATGTGATCATAGTTACACCATTGGGAGATGGGGCATGTGATCCTAGTTACACCATTGGGGGATGTGGGCATGTGATCCTAGTTACATCATTGGGAGATGGGGCCATGTGATCCTAGATACACCATTGGAGGATGGGGTCATGCGATCCTAGTTACACCATTGGAGGATGTGGGCATGTGATCCTAGTTACACCATTGGAGGATGTGGGCATGTGATACTAGTTACACCATTGGAGGATGTGGGCATGTGATCCTAGTTACACCATTGGGGGACGGGGCCATGTGATCCTAGTTACACCATTGGAGGAATGGGGTCATGTGATCCTAGTTACACCATTGGAGGATGTGGCCATGTGATCCTAGTTACACCATTGGAGGAATGGGGTCATGTGATCCTAGTTACACCATTGGAGGATGTGGCCATGTGATCCTAGTTACACCATTGGGAGATGTGGCCATGTGATCCTAGTTACACCATTGGAGGATTGGGCCATGTGATCCTAGTTACACCATTGGGAGATGGGGCCATGTGATCCTAGTTACACCATTGGAGGATGGGGTCATGTGATCCTAGTTACACTATTGGGGGATGGGGCCATGTGATCCTAGTTACACTATTGGGGGATGTGGCCATGTGATCCTAGTTACACCATTGGAGGATGGGGCCATGTGATCCTAGTTACACCATTGGGGGATGTGGCCATGTGATCCTAGTTACACCATTGGGGGATGGGGCCATGTGATCCTAGTTATACCATTAGGAATGGGGTCATGTGATCCTAGTTACACCATTGGGGGACGGGGCCATGTGATCCTAGTTACACCATTGGAGGATGTGGCCATGTGATCCTAGTTACACCATTGGGGGACGGGGTCATGTGATCCTAGTTACACCATTGGGGGATGGGGTTATGTGATCCTAGTTACACCATTGGGGGACGGGGCCATGTGATCCTAGTTACACCATTGGGGGACGGGGCCATGTGATCCTAGTTACACCATTGGGAGATGGGGCAATGTGATCCTAGTTACACCATTGGGGAATGGGGCCATGTGATCCTAGTTACACCATTGGGGGATGGGGCCATGTGATCCTAGTTACACCATTAGGAATGGGGCCATGTGATCCTAGTTACACTATTGGGGTATGGGGCCATGTGATCCTAGTTACAGCATTGGGGGATGGGGCCATGTGATCCTAGTTACACCATTGGGAGATGGGGCCATGTGATCCTAGTTACACCATTGGGAGATGGGGCCATGTGATCCTAGTTACACCATTGGGGGACGGGGCCATGTGATCCTAGTTACACCATTGGAGGACGTGGCCATGTGATCCTAGTTACACCATTGGAGGATGTGGCCATGTGATCCTAGTTACACCATTGGAGGATGTGGCCATGTGATCCTAGTTACACCATTGGAGGATGGGGTCATGTGATCCTAGTTACACAATTGGAGGATGTGGACATGTGATCCTAGTTACAACATTGGGAGATGGGACCATGTGATCCTAGTTACACCATTGGAGGATGTGGGCATGTGATCCTAGTTACACCATTGGAGGATGTGGGCATGTGATCCTAGTTACACCATTGGAGGATGTGGGCATGTGATCCTAGTTACATCATTGGGAGATGGGGCCATGTGATCCTAGTTACACCATTGGAGGATGGGGTCATGCGATCCTAGTTACACCATTGGAGGATGTGGGCATGTGATCCTAGTTACATCATTGGAGGATGTGGGCATGTGATCCTAGTTACACCGTTGGGGGATGTGGGCATGTGATCCTAGTTACACCATTGGGGGATGGGGCCATGTGATCCTAGTTACACCACTGAGGGATGGGTCCATGTGATCCTAGTTACACCATTGGGAGATGTGACCATGTGATCCACCATTGGGGGATGGGGCCATGTGATCATAGTTACACCATTGGGGGATGTGGCCATGTGATCCTAGTTACACCATTGGGGTATGGGGCCATGTGATCCTAGTTACACCATTGGGGTATGGGGCCATGTGATCCTAGTTACACCATTAGGAATGGGGTCATGTGATCCACCATTGGGGGATGGGGCCATGTGATCCTAGTTACACCATTGGGGTATGGGGCCATGTGATTCTAGTTACACCATTGGGGTATGGGGCCATGTGATCCTAGTTACACCATTGGGAGATGGGGCCATGTGATCCTAGTTACACCATTGGGGGATGGGGCCATGTGATCCTAGTTACACCATTAGGAATGGGGTCATGTGATCCATCATTGGGGGATGGGGCCATGTGATCCTAGTTACACCATTGGGGTATGGGGCCATGTGATCCTAGTTACACCATTGGGAGATGGGGCCATGTGATCCTAGTTCCACCACTGGGAGATGGGGCTATGTGATCCTAGTTACACCATTGGGGGACGGGGCCATGTGATCCTAGTTACACCATTGGGAGACGGGGCCATGTGATCCTAGTTACACTATTGGGAAATCGGGCCATGTGATCCTAGTTACAGCATTGGGGGATGGGGCCATGTGATCCTAGTTACACCGTTGGGGGATGGGGCCATGTGATCCTAGTTACACCATTGGGAGATGGGGCCATGTGATCCTAGTTACACCATTAGGAATGGGGCCATGTGATCCTAGTTACACCATTGGGGGATGGGGCCATGTGATCCTAGTTACACCATTGGGAGATGGGGCCATGTGATCCTAGTTACACCATTGGGAGATGGGGCCATGTGATCCTAGTTACACCATTGGGGGATGGGGCCATGTGATCCTAGTTACACCATTGGAGGATGTGGGCATGTGATCCTAGTTACACCATTGGAGGATGTGGGCATGAGATCCTAGTTACACAATTGGAGGATGTGGCCATGTGATCCTAGTTACACCATTGGAGGATGTGGCCATGTGATCCTAGTTACACCATTGGAGGATGTGGGCATGTGATCCTAGTTACACCATTGGGGGATGGGGCCATGTGATCCTAGTTACACCATTAGGAATGGGGCCATGTGATCCTAGTTACACCATTGGGGGACAGGGCCATGTGATCCTAGTTACACCATTGGAGGATGTGGGCATGTTATCCTAGTTACACCATTGGGGGATTTGGCCATGTGATCCTAGTTACACCATTGGGGGATGGGGCCATGTGTTCCTAGTTACACCATTGGAGGATGGGGCCATGTGATCCTAGTTACACCATTGGGGGATGGGGCCATGTGATCCTAGTTACAACATTGGGGGATGGGCCCATGTGATCCTAGTTACAACATTGGGGGATGGGGCCATGTGATCCTAGTTACACCATTGGAGGACGGGGCCATGTGATCCTAGTTACACCATTGGGGGACGGGGCCAGGTGATCCTAGTTACACCATTGGGGGATGGGGCCATGTCATCCTAGTTACACCATTGGGGATGGGGCCATGTGATCCTAGTTACACCATTGAGGGATGGGGCCATGTGATCCTAGTTACAACATTGGGAGATGGGGCCATGTGATCCTAGTTACACCATTGGGGTATGGGGCCATGTGATCCTAGTTATACCACTGGGGGATGGGGCCATGTGATCCTAGTTACACGATTGGGGTATGGGGCCTTGTGATCCTAGTTACACCATTGGAGGATGTGGGCATGTGATCCTAGTTACACCATTTGGGGATGGTGGCATGTGATCCTAGTTACACCATTGGGGGATGTGGGCATGTGATCCTAGTTATACCATTGGGGGATGTGGGCATGTGATCCTAGTTACACCATTGGAGGGTGTGGCCATGTGATCCTAGTTACACCATTGGGGGATGGGGCCATGTGATCCTAGTTACACCATTGGGGGATGTGGGCATGTGATCCTAGTTACACCATTGGGAGATGGGTCATGTGATCCTAGTTACACCATTTGGGGATGGTGGCATGTGATCCTAGTTACACCATTGGGGGATGTGGGCATGTGATCCTAGTTACACCATTGGAGGGTGTGGCCATGTGATCCTAGTTACACCATTGGGGGATGGGGCCATGTGATCCTAGTTACACCATTGTGGGATGTGGGCATGTGATCCTAGTTACACCACTGGGGGGAATGTGGCTATTAGATCCCACGAACACAATCATTGGGAAGGTTTCTTGGGATTGCAATATTCCCTTTGGAGAATGGAGCCATGGAATCTTAGTAACATCAGCAGCTGGGTGGTATTGAAATTACACCAACAGAGGAATGGGTCCATTGGATCCCAGTAACACAATCATGGTTATGGGATCATAGAAACAACACCAGGGAAATATGACCATGTGATTCCAGTAACGTCATTAGGGGAATTGGGCCATCGGCACACTGATGGGGATGCTTCTTTTGAATTCCAGTAACCTTTTTGGGGATGGGACCATGGGATCCCAATAACAGCATCAGGGAAATGGGTCCATGGATCCCAAGTAACACCATCAGGGAAATGGGTCCATGAATCCCAGTAACCCCTTTGGTTAATATGGCTATGGGATCCTAGTAATATTCTCAGGGGCGCGGTATCTTGCGACCAAAATCACACAAACGGAGAAGAAATGGGGCCCACTGCATGGGTTCCCAGTAACACAAGGGGAATGGATCCATGGACTGCCAGTAACGTCATCAGGGGAATGGGGCCAATGGTCACAGTAACAGCATCAGGGGATGGGGCCCATGGAATCCCAGTAACACTACTGGGGGAGTAGGCTATGGGATTCTTGTAACATCATCAGGGGAATTCGTCAATTGGATCCAACGTAGACAATCATGGGATCCCAGTAACACCATCGTGGTATCGAAATTACACCATCAGAGGGATAGGCCCACTGGATCCCCGTTACACCATCCGGGTATTGGCACATGAAATACCAGTAACATCATCAGAGGAATGGGCCCATGCTGCCTCGTCATTTCGTACCATAGCCGATTTGTATCATTGTGAAAGTCATTGATCACTGGTCTGAAGGTGACGTCCATTCTATCTATAGCAAAAATGTGACCAAACAATCTGAGCCGGAGTGGAATCGTAGCAGTGTCTTAGCTAGCCTATTGTGGAATAGTATTCCACAAAGTAGAAACAACTCTAGATAGAAAACGCATTTTGTGCGCGGTTTGTGACGGCTCAGTCTTTACAAACATTTGTATATTCAAAATTTGGGGAATGAATGAATGAATGAATGAATGAATGTTTAACGACACCCCAGCACGAAAAATACATCGGCTATTGGGTGTCAAACAATGGTAAATGCAAAAACAATTGTTTTATGATCAACATGAATATAAAAATTTAACTGTTAAATAAAAACACAGTGTAAAGGACTGTGTAAAAATACAAATATCACAGATAGATATAATTAAAATTTAGAATAAAACTCGGTGTCACGTAAAAATTGTAAAATGCGTTCAGGATGGAATCGAAATGATTCCATCACATTACTTTGACCAAAAATATCTTTTCGAATTTCATGAAGATGCTTACACTCCACCAAAATGTGGTGTACCGTCAGAGTACACTGACAGTACTCACACTGAGGTGGAGGATCTTTCTTTAAGATAAATGAATGGGTCAAGTGAGTATGACCGATGCGGGCACGACACAAGACTACTTCATCCTTCCTGCACTGTCTATAGAAGGACTGCCACTCTCCCAAGACTGGCTTGATAGCATGAAGCTTGCTCGCAACCACACCGTCCCAATCACGTTGCCAAGTCGAAAAGATAAATTGGTTGATATTATTTTTAAAATCAGTATAAGGTACACCAACCCTGGCATGAGGCAAATCCAAAGCAGACTTGGCAGCTGAATCTGCCTTTTCATTACCCCTGATGCCAACATGGCTGGGCACCCAACAAAATACAATGTCTTTATTCACAATAGATAAAAAGACACACTTTCGTATCACCATCCCAATTAAGGGATGGTCCAGCTTCATATTACTTAAAGCTTGGAGACACGAAAGTGAATCAGTAAAAATAATAAATTTGGATGCACTAGAATCCTTGATTTCAGCTAAGGCTTTAATGACTGCCCAAACTTCAGCACTAAAGATCGATGCTGAGTCGGGCAGTCTCATGGAAAGTATTGTGTCTGATGGAAAGACTGTAGCACAAGCCACACAATTTCCATCCCGTGATCCATCTGTATACACAGGAATGTAATCACGGTACTTGTCTTAAATTTCCATGAACAACTGTTTAAACACAACAGCATCTGTACGATCTTTCTTTAGGTGCGAAAGATCAAATACAATTTTAGGTGGTGTAATACACCATGGTGGTAAAACAAAAAATGAAGATGTTTCCAAAGTGTCTGATAAATCAATGTTGGAAAGCGATAAAAAAAACGCTTAATGCGAAGACCAAATGTACGAATAGCATTTAGACTTGCATCATACAACTTCATATATTTGTTGTCAAACACCGCATCATGAGCTGGATGTGTTGGTAACGATTTAATCTTGGCAGCATACTGCAGAGAAAGCTTGGCACGTCTAGCACCCAAACAAGGTTCGTGTGCATCAACGTACAAGCTCTCTAAATTTGGGGAAAGACACCACAGCTGCTAAGGTGAGACCCTTGATGATGTATTGAAAAGATGTCGTCTCACATTCGTGATCTGGTAGGCACGCTGTATGATAAAGTTCAGATATATGATAAGAGTTAGTATTTGTTTATTTGGGGGCGGGATTTGGTTCAGTCAGTTGAGTGCTCGCTTGAATCTCATTAGATTTTTTCTCGTTCCAACCAGTACAGCACAAATGGTCAAAGGCCATGGTATGTGCTTTCCTCTCTGTGGGAAAGTGCATATAAAATATCCCTTGCTACATTAGGAAAATGTTATGTGCTCTAGTGGTGTCGTTACCACCACCCCCCCCCCCCCCCCCCCCCCCCCCCACACACACACACACTAAACTGGTTTAATTTGGTGACGTGTTTAAGTACACAGTTGGTAATCGCATTCCAGTACCGGCTCTAACCCATAGAACTTTGTGACGGGCCACTGGGCAGGTATACGGCCACTACTCGACATTTATCTCCTGTTTCTCGTGCTTGAACCCATATAACTTTGTGACGGGCCACTGGGCAGGTATACGGCCACTACTCGACATTTATCTCCTGTTTCTCGTGCTTGAACCCATATAACTTTGTGACGGGCCACTGGGCAGGTATACGGCCACTACTCGACATTTATCTCCTGTTTCTCGTGCTTGAACCCATAGAACTTTGTGACGGGCCACTGGGCAGGTATACGGCCACTACTCGACATTTATCTCCTGTTTCTCGTGCTTGAACCCATAGAACTTTGTGACGGGCCACTGGACAGGTATACGGCTACTACTCGACATTTATCTCCTGTTTCTCGTGCTTTAACCTACAGGCTCGATTATAACTACACAGCACAGTCTTCTTCCAACATCCCAAAGCCCACGCGTGATGTGGATTTCAACACACTAGTTCTGAAGCCCATATAATTAGATTTGTATGATGTTGTCCGCGCTACTAACACTTGGACATTAGTTACCTCGACTTCTGATTCAGCATAAATCTGATTCCACTGCGCTTCCTATTGCCCGGATATTAGCGTTCTTACCAGAACCTCGGCGGAAACTCGGAAATAACACGAAGATACGGTTCGAAAAGTTGTACTACACTAATAAACCATTGTTTGGCGATTTGTACCACGTTACAGTTATTACTATTGCCAGCTATGAAATGTAGCACTGTGGCAGATCTGAAGAGGTCCTCGCCAAGCAAACGTTTCCCGGTCTGTGGACAAAACCAGTGGTTGATCTCCCATGGTCCTTTGCAATTTACCAACAGGTTCGAATCTCGACCGTTGCTTGTGAGTTGTGACATGCACAAGAAGGGAAAGTTTTGCTTTGTTTAACGACACCACTAGAGCACATTGATTTATAATTTATTTTGTATCGACTATTGGAATGAAAGAAAGACATGCTTTATTTAACGCCGCACTCAACACATTTCATTTACGGATATATAGCGTCAGACATGGTTACGGACCACACAGATATTGAGAGAGGAAACCCGCTGTCGCCACTTCATAGGCTACTCTTTCCGATTAGCAGCAAGGGATCTTTTATATGCACCATCCCACAAACAGGGTAGTACATACCACGGCCTTTGATATACCAGTCGTGGTGTACTGGTTGGAACGAGAAATAGCCCAATCGGCCCACCGAGGCGACTATTGGATGTCAAACATTTGGTAATTCTGACATCAGTGACAAAGTCTCAGAAAAGCTCGCTACGTTTTTTCATAAGTAGCAAGGGATTTTTTTATATGCACTTTTGCCCACAAACTCAACAGTACATACTACGACCTTGGATATACCAGTGGTAGAGCACTGATTGGAACTGTGTTTGGGTGGTGGTGTACCATCAGAGAATGGGTCCACTGAGGTGGTTCGATCCTTCGACTAAAACACCGCAAGATACCGCTCTACCGACTGAGCTAGATCGGTATATCAAAGGCCATGGTATGTGCTATCCTTCTTGTGGGATGGTGCATATAAAAGATCCCTTGCTACTAATGGAATAATATAGCGAGTGGCAATTTGGCCGAGATACGACCAATCGGCAATGTTTGCTACGATCTCCATTTGCGTTCGCATACTGCGATTGCTCTTAAGACTGGTGGTAGGTCATCGTACGATTGGTGGTACGCGTGGTCGTGCGATCACCAACGATTGGAGAAGATCTTGCGATCAATCGTAGGTAATCGTGCGACTAGTGGTGGCGATCAGCGACCGATCGTACGATCAATCGTGGCGACCTGCGACAGTTTGCACGATCGATCGCAGCCAATCGCAACTAGTCGTGAGATGGGTCGCTGGAGCAGATATAAAGGCACCCAGCTGCTGTTGTTGCTTCATCTGCAGTCGGGCCAACATAAGTTCTAGTCTTCTCGGCGGCACCTGTACACACGTCATAGCGATATGCTCTCTTTGGGTGTGGTAGTGGAGAGTGACCTGAACCCCAGAAGCCACTCCAAATATACTGATCTGTGAGCTAAAGACTGGTGGTACCACCAAACGTAAGGTCGTGCAACCAGTCGGGACAGGTGGTGACTGTTCGCACTACCGATCGTGAGGTTGTACGACAGGTGGCACCACCAATCGTCAGGTAGCACGACCAATCGTGCGACTACTCTATCTAATTAAAATTAGCTCCACTATTACATGTGGATCTAACAGCAGCCAGCTGAATTCAAAACCTTGCAGAATCATGCCAGTGATTTGAAAATAATTTGAAAACATTCCGAATTATTCTGAGGGTATACGACATGTTTCATGTGAATTACGAATGCCTTAAAACATGTTTTATTTTATAAAATAAATAATTTGTAATATAAAACTGAACAATGATTAGTTTTTTTTTTTTTTTAATAAATAATTTGTAATGTAAAATTGAAGACTGATAACCAAACCCGTACGTATTGGTATAGTTCGCTGTACTGCGGCCACTAAAATAGACTCGCCCGATATTTTTAGAATTTGTATGCTCCCAAATAACGTTATAAAAGGCGAAGTGTGATTGGTCAATATTTAAATTATTATTTACAGACAAAATGTTACCTGGACATAGTAGTCTACGCAGTGCTGTTAGCAATCTAATTAAAATTAGTTCTACTGGTGTAAATAAGGCATTTGTAATTCACACAAAACATGTCGTATACGCTCAGGATAATTCGGAATGTTTTCAAATTATTTTCAAATCACTGGCATGATTCTGCAAGTAAGGTTTTGATTGGTGGACATGAGCTCCAACTGGCTGCTGTTAGATCCACATGTAATAGTGGAGCTAATTTTAATTAGATTGGCGACTACTTAACCAGCGATCATGCACGACTGGTGGTGCGTCCGTGCGCGACTGGTGGTACGACCATGTAAGAACTGTCTGCGACCTCTTACGATTTGGAATCGCAGGTCAGAAGTTTTGAACATGACCATCGACCTTGATGCGACTGAATTTGCTCTGGCAATCAACTCTTTCTACGATTTGCCCGCGATTCAAACATTTTTCGGTCGCAGCTAGGTCGTAACCTGGTTGCAGGCCCGGTGTGACTGAAGCTTTAGACTATATCAAAATTACCAACTGTTAGACATCCAATAGCTGACGCTTAATAACCATAGGAGCTGGAGGACCCTATGCCCTCCACTTTTAAAAAAGTTCTAATTTAAAAAAAAAAATAAAACATTCAAGCAATGTTATTTGAATTGTTCATATACAATATAATTTTAAGTCCTAAAAATAACAGTAACAAAACGTCAAATAAGACCAACGAACACACACCCCTCTAAAATAAACTAACAAACCCAATTATATGTGAACAAACTATTGGCAATAATCGTGTTCGTACATAACCGAACACTCGATCCATGAGAAACTCCAGTCACAGAGATCAGCGAACAACATTGTTAGCCCCGTGAAGTATGAAGGATTTTTGACAAGACACGTTTGAGCTGCAGCCACCGGAAGTAACGACACGGTGGCCAGCTGGTGTCTCGGCAGACGATAAGTCTTGTTTATGGTTGTCGTTAATTACTGGGGGTTCTTGAAAAGCCAGTCTAGCTGACGAGAATGGAAGTCCCTCGCCGGGGTTACAAGATCAATATTTTGGAAACAAGACGCGTGTACTAATCGTCAGCACTGTTTACGCTAGCATGCAGCAGAATTACTTCGTGACTAATTGTGGCATCAACAGTTCTGTTTAACACGGACGTTGTTTGTAAAAAAATTATTATTATTATTTTTTATCGGACGTTGTTTGTAAAAAAATTATTATTATTATTTTTTATATCAATGACGTGTTGAGGTGCCCGAGCGATCACGAATAATTGGACTGGTATAATCGTCTTCTGTCACATCACATGTATCTAACTTTTAGACGGTAAACACGTCCAGTCTAACGAGCGACCGCTATCGCTTGCCCTCCAAAAAAGGCAAGCATCCTGTTTGAGAGCTAGACGGGCATTTGACAGGTTCTGATCCTCTCTCAGCCAGGGATATAGAGGATATTTAATGTTTTTTTTGTCAAATATGATTTATATATCATCGAGTGAAGTTTGCAATCATATCTCACGAGCCGCGTTTTAGCGACGAGTGTGATACGATTGCAGACTTCACGAGATGAGATATAAATCATATTTGACAAAAAAACATGAAATTTTCTATTTATTTTATAACTTTTGGCAATTTACCTTTATTTTTAAAAATGTCAGCAGCAAAATAGTTCCGGCTTTCGTACAGTGAAGATAATACCTTCTGCAGTGACGATAACACATTTTAGAGTGAAATAGTGAAATTTTCACTCTAAAATGTGTTATCATCACTGAGTGACTGATAACACTTTTATTTCACTGATATTTTAACATATTTCACTAAATGTTATATAATAAAGCTCTGTAGGGAAAACATGGAATGGTTGCATACCACTACAGGAAGAAACTCGACAGCACGTGACCTATGCATTTAACCGCAACATTATTGAAACTGGATGCTGTCGGGTTTCGTCCTGTAGTCTGTATTAGTGGTTAATATGTGAAATATTTGTTATCGGCGAACTCAAAAATTATCCGTATAATTGTATTTAGCGTCAAACATTGGCTTATTGTTGTATTAGAGCGGGAATCTTTGCCTACCTAATGGTAGGCAGCCATTCCGTGTTTTCGCTATACAGTTATCTCTGGCTGAGAGAGCGATCATAACCGTCCAAATGTTCGTCTAGCTCTCGAACGGCAGAGTACTCCTGTTGGTATGTAGAATATCGCAATAACATTAGGCACTACTACGACGTCATCTCGCGGCCAGGACACCATGCTGTGTTGAAATGCACGCTGATGATCTGCGTCGTGTTGTGACAGTACAAGCCACTAGACAGAAAACTGATGTGCATCTAACGGTAACCTCTTGTAGAGGCGGATTGGGGTGGGGGGGTGGGGGGGGTGGGAGAGGCCCGTGCCCCCCTAAATTTTGCGACAGTTATTATTTTATTATATATTAATTTTCTTTTTTTTTTACGATCCACCTCCAAACCTTTCCCAAAGTTCCCTTGGCATTCCGTCTCATGTTATTGGGGGACACTTAAATGGATTGTCTGGATCTGCCACTGTCTTGCCAACTCCAGTTTTTAAACTGATGATAAAAAAAGCCAATGTAAAATGTCCTAGAATGCCCAATGAGACCATCTACAATTGTAAAGCTTAACTGGGTGGCACACCGCCAGGGCAGGATCCAGTCGAAAATACCCGGCCGAGCAGCAGTGAGATACACTAATTGACAAAAAAAAAACGCGTGGTACAAAATTATAATAAAAAGTACACAGTAATGTGAAAACAAAACCGCTAAAATGTTATTTGGTGATTTTAAGCATACAGATATTTAAAAGAAGAGAGTTTCTGTTTGAATTAATATAATGCGATAATTTACACTGTGGATTATATACATCATGGCATGTTAGTTACGAGTTTCTTTTGTCTATCAGTATATAACCAAGACACAGTTGTGTATGTTAAAGTGACAGACCCTAGTTTCAACCCGTGAAAATTAACACAAAGTTTAGTTAATCTACAAACGTGTAACACATTTGGATAAAGTTACAACTGAATGAAACATGGTGAAATACCCTCTAAAAATAGACTAAAACTCGACTCCATAACTGTTACTTCTCAGACGCACGTGCGTTTTTAAAAATATGAGAAAAGCATTTTGTGATATAAAAAAACATCAGGATGACCAAAAACACTTCGAATGTACGGAAATGGATAATCTAAACAATAAAATCTAAGTAAAGTATGATTTCAGTTATCAAAACAGCTCTAATTGTAAAAAATATACCTTAAAGTATTTAAAAACTAGGGTATGTCCCTTTAATTTAAAGGAGGGACAATTAAGGCATTTGGCCTAGTATGCATATTCATCGATATATAATGCACATTATTGCTTAATATCAACAAGTATAATCGTATAGTTAATTAATAAAACGATTAAATGTGACGGCTATTATATATAACTGGCGCAGCCATTTTGTACCATCCCAGTGAATACGCCCTTTGGCGAGCTGGTGGTTACGTAATAGCTAACGTGTCACGTCAGGAATTAGTCTTGGGCAACGGCATATGGGGAAACATGAACAATTACATAATATAATATCTGACAAGACAGGACAGGGTTTACAGGAGAACATTAAATAGTAAATAATATAGTATATGAATAGTTAAATTATATAAATACATGTATACAGAAATACAACGAGTGGACATAACAAAAATACATATATACAATAAGTCAATAATATTAGGTATATAGTCCACACACTAAAAACACATGCCTCTTTTATTAAGATCATAGGGTATTGTGTGATAACCGCACGGATATCCCTCAAATCGTAATGGACATTATCAGCTGTCCTGCTTTATTACTGTAAGTAATTCTGTAAAACCTTTGATTAAGTAGACTTTCCCATCTAAAATCACCAAACTGACCAATTACATCGTCCCAAAGAAAAGAAAAGTATCACTTGGGGTATTGTGAGTGGTCGTTTTTGCTCGAACGTACCCTACCAATATGCCTAATAATATGCATTTTTTCTTTGGATTTGAAAAAAATAAAAATACTATAATTCCATTTTGTTCTATTGATGCAAATTGAAATATATTTAGTTAAATAGTTTATTATACTATCAAGTCATTTATGTTGTTTTACAAGTCAGGTTGATGAAAGCGAAGCGCCTTGTCGTAAATTAGGGCGTTTGTTTACACTGTGCATAGAGGGGATGGACGGAGCTGACGTCACTTCGCCCCAAGCTACATCACCGGACGTCACAAAAACGAAACAAAATGGCTGCCCCCAGTTAGCAAGAATAATCATGTTTTTTTTTAATTAACTCTACAATTACGCGTTTTTCATTTGTTAAAGTGTCAGTATGTGTTGGTGGTCCGGATATGCATCTTTCCAACACACAAGGCTCTTGTTTAAGTTGACTCTATCTTTAATATAGTCTTCTCTAGTTACACAAAAGGACCATTTTAAAACTAAAAACTGAACTTTTCCATGTCTAGGGAACCAAATGTGACCTACCCCCTCTGTACAGCTTTGACCGCCTTAAGCCCTAAGTCTACATGTGGAAAGCAATATTCAGTAATTGGAATAATTATGAGTCATGTTTATGCTTCCCCCCCCCCCCACCCCACCCCCACCCCAAAGAACAGGTTCTTCTGATAGACCTACCAGATACACAAGATATGTTAAACATACTCAAAGCAATGCTGAGTTTTGTGGTGTTTCAATGCAATGTCTCATTATGGTGAGAATCGGAGAAGAAACCTGCTACAATATAAGCTCTTTTTTTTAAACGTCAGGGTCTTTCTATACATGCAACACTTATTACTAAGGTGGGGTGGTGGGGAGGAGGCGGGGGACGTAGCATTGTGGTATAGCGCTCGCCTGATGCGCGACCAGTCTGGGATCAATCCCCAACAGTGGACCCATTGGGCTATTTCTCGTTCCAGCCATTGCACCACGACTGATATATCAAAGGCCGTGGTATGTACTATCCTGTCTGGGATGGTGCATATAAAAGGTCCCTTGCTACTAATGGAAAAAATGTAGCGAGTTTTCTCTCTAAGACTATAATACACTGATAAGTCTGCGCACCTAAACATTTGTGTTATATTTTAAAGTTAAAATCTTTCTTTTAAAATATTTGTTTCACCGCCACAATACAATGGAACAATAAACGTGTTACTAGTGAAAGTTAAAAATTAAAAATTTGTTTTTAAACTCAAATAATGAGTGCATTTTTAGTGGCATCCCTCTATATTTACTGGCCTGCATGACGGCACATAAGTCACATTAAAACAACTATTTCTGTCACTAGTGTTCACAAAAACAACAAACAGATAATGTGACCGACTTTTCCTAAGTTCTAGACAACAAACACTTCCTATTATAGTTTGTTTCAGGTTAATTTAGATTGTGCAAATGAGAAAGAAGAAAGAAAGAAATGTTTTATTTAACGACGCACTCAACACGTTTTATTTACGGTTATATGGCGTCAGACATATGGTTAAGGACCACACAGATCTTGAGAGGAAACCTGCTGTCGCCACTACATGGGCTACTCTTTCCGATTAGCAGCAAGGGATCTTTTATTTGCGCTTCCCACAGGCAGGATAGCACAAACCATGGCCTTTGTTGAACCAGTTATGGATCACTGGTCGGTGTAAGTGGTTTACACCTACCCACTGAGCCTTGCGGAGCACTCACTCAGGGTTTGGAGTCGGTATCTGATGAATATAAATGGTGTTCTCTGCTTAGTTTGGATAACACAAAATAACAATATAAAACAAGCCAATGTCAAAATTTATTATCATTATTCAATAAAAGTTGTATGTTATTAACTGTGCAAATAAATACAAATAGTGTTCGTTAGTTGTATAGAACAATCAATGATAATTATGAAGCAGAATATAGCTAAAAATAGGCAATGCTGTAAGCTTTATAGTCGGGGCAGCCATATTGTCTGTGTTGTGTCACTCGGAGGGAAAATCAAAGTATGCTTGGATGTTTACGTTAACAGATAAAATAAAACATTTATTTCATTTATGGATTCATAAATTACAATAAGGTATGTATTGAAGCTTCTATGTAAACTTGTGTAAGTTGATATACAAGGTTGATTGTAATGGCAGACCCGTGTTAACAGGTGACAGAAAAACACGTTGATCGAGGCTGTCAAAGGTATACTTTTAGTGCATTAATTCAGTTTTTTCAGTCAAATTGTTATCTACCAGTTGTATACATATATTCACAATCAAGATGTGTTGTTTTAACAATGGTTTATGAATTAAATTAACGTTGTTTGTTTGTTTACAAATATACCTCAACGCTTGTTTCAAGACGTAATGTAACGTAATTAATATGCGCAGACTTTTGTGCTACGCAGACTAATGTGACATGACTATGTCAAAATTACATAAATTACTAAATTATTAGTGATGTCGTTAGACAAAACAAACCAACTTTATTACCAAGGTTTCTGAACGGAGTTTCAGAGTTGCAGGGCCAGAGTAGGTGGACTAGAAAAGATATCTCATCCAGATCTCAAGGTCAAAGGTAGCCCAACTTATACTCAACAACATTAATTAGGGGACAGTAGATATTTTCGGCATTGTTTTGTTTAAATATTATTTTTTAAAAGGGCATCTACATCATTTCGACGTTGTGCTATGTTGTTAAACTTAATAATTTAAACAAAGGGCATCTACATCATTTCGACGTTGTGCTATGTTGTTAAACTTGATAATTTAAACAAAGGGCATCTACATCATTTCGACGTTGTGCTATGTTGTTAAACTTAATAATTTAAACAAAGCTTTAGAGCGAACAACACGATAAGTAGGTCTACGAACCATTTCGGTAGTTTCCATAATAGAAGTTTGTTTTGTTTAACGGTACCACTAGAGATCTTTTCTTGATCCAGTAGCAGCAGCGATGGTTTACACACACACGCACACACACGCACATACACACACACACATACACACACACACACACACACACACACACATACATACATACATTATATATATTAGAACATGCTTCTTCTCTTCCCTTTGTGTATTGGACGAAAGAACTGAGCCATGCCAAAACTTGTGCCCAAAAGAAGCGTGCGCTAAACAGCTTGCTCTCAAAATGCATGTTAAATTTGGCCTACTTCCAGTCCAATCCAGTCCATCCCAGTCCAATCTTCTCTTGAACCGAGTTTCGCAACGACTGTATTAGCAAACAGTACCACCGGTAACATTTTAGTGCTAAAACATGGTGATGTCACTTTAGTTTCTTCGCTTAGCAAAAGTGGGCGACGCTAAAGTAAGCGTAAAACCGAATTAAACGGGCGTATTTGTTTAATTCACCCAGGTGACTATATCCATGTGAGAAAAGCGACGAGATTGTAGGTTTAAACTAATACATGTAACCGTGTTGCATCAAACTCCTACCGCCAGTCTCCAACTTCAACCATACGTGATCGTTTTTGTAGCAGCCATTAATCATTTAAAGATGGCGTTTTTACGTTGGCTTTTTGACGCTTTGTATGTCAATTAGTATGGGCATCTTTGGCATTTGGATTGTTTGTAAACACACGGCTTTATGGCGACTTACACTGACGAGATGATATTAGTCTCATTACGCGTATAATGCGAGTAGGCCAGCAGGGACCAAAAATATATATTACCTCCCCTGAGGAAGTTTCCACTCTTCTTGGATGTTGTCTGGTGTTAATTACCTTATGCGCATTTTTTTCATTAGGAACTGATAAAATAAAGATCGTGGATTTTTTTTTTAACGAATAGAAACAAAAAGAGAAAGAAATAATGAAGAAAGAAAAATAGTCAAATGTCAATTTTTACATTACCTTTTTAATACCGATATCCAAAGGCGTAGGAAGGTGCCAACAAGTGGGGGACGCCCCCCACCCCACCCCCTACATACACACAGACATATATATATATATATATATATATATATATATATATATATATATATATATATATATATATATATACACATGTATATATACATGTGTGTATATATATACCCGTACACGTAATCTGTTAGCATGGACATCTGCGGTTATATCGCCCGATTTGATCGAAGATGAGTTTGAATGTGGCCTAGACATAAGATATCATTATACAGAAAATCGAATACTGGCACGTCACTATAAGAAAAGAGAAGCTGACATGTTTTTATAATTCATGTATTGGGGAGAGAGATACAGACCCTCCTCTCTCTCTCTCTCTCTCTCTCTCTCTCTCTCTCTCTCTCTCTCTCTCTCTCTCTCTCTCTCTCTCTCTCTCTCTCTCTCTCTCTCTCTCTCTCTCAATATATATGTTTCTCTATCTCTGTTTGTCGCTCTCTCTCCGTGTCTCATCTCATCTCTCTCCCTCTGTCTGTCTGTCTGTCTCTCTCTCTCTCTCTCTCTCTCTCTCTCTCTCTCTCTCTCTCTCTCTCTCTCTCTCTCTCTCTCTCTCTCTCTCTCTCTCTCTCTCTCTCGCTTTTTGTAGATTTGTCGGCAATTTTTCTTCTTACGAATGGTTTGTGGGCAAAATGCGTACAGCCTCAAAAAAATTTTCATAGATGTTTTTTCCTTTTATGATTCAGTTTTGCAAATCAATGGTAACAAACCAAAGAGTAAATTGTTGGACGTAACGTTGTCAGTTCTGCTAATACTTGTTTTAAAAGGTTAGCGAATACTGGCGTCCACTAATATATTGTCTTTTAACAACAAATCAATACTTAAAGTAGCATTCTCTGAAACTGATTTTTCAAACAGCATGTCGCTGTCCTAGAATTTATTATATTTTGTAATAGCATGCAACAGCTAACATTGTCTTAATACTAAATGCGCAGTCTTGTTTTCATTAAATAATCAAGTTCCGCTAGAACGCTTGCTTAAGGTACGTGTATTTTGGTCGAAGGATTGATTCCCCTGTCAACCTGTTCTCTCATTGTCCCCCCCCCCCACCCCCCCACCCCCCATCCAAATCAGTGCTCAACACATTTTATTTACGGTTTTATGGCGTCGGACATATAGTTAAGGACCACACAGATATTGAGGGAGGAAACCCGCTATCGCCACTTCACGGGCTACTCTTTTCGATTAGCAACAAGGGATCTTCGATATGCAACATACCACGGCTTTTGATGTACTAGTCGTGGTGCACTGGCTGGAGCGAGAAATAGCCCAATGGGCCCACTGACGGGTATCGATCCCAAACCGACCGCGCATCAAGCGAGCGCTTTACCACTGGGCTACGTCCTGCCCCTCACAATTATTGGAATGTCAAAGGTCAAATCAACTTCATTTATTATAGCTAAACATTCAACTTATCTTTTTGGCCTCTACATTTTTATTTCAGACCAAGGTTCGAAGTGCTTTTTGGTTTTAGCTTCTGGACCAAATTTCTAACCTGGTATTGCAAATTCCTCCCAACTCAAAAACCTCACCTTCCATTATATGTTTGCACAGTTCTTTACACTGTTTCTATTTAAATCTTGAACTTTTATATTGATGTTGATCATCACTTCATGTTTAGCATTTACTATAGTTTGACACCCAATAGCCGATGTATTTTTTGTGCTGGGGTGTCGTTAAACATTCATTCATTCATCCATTATCTGTGTGGTCCTTAAATTAACCGCATGTCCGACGCCATGCAACCGTAGTTAAAATGTGTTGAGTGTGTCAAATAAAACATTCCTTTCTTCCTTTACCTCTGAGCATTTAGCAGCCGTACATTTACAATGGTTTAGTATCTACTTGAGGCAGAACATTACGTAATCACGGAATGTGGATCACTGTAACCACAAAGTACAAACAGAACAGTTCAAGATATACATCAATCAATTTGTTTTGTCCGTACCTTGACCCGTCGTCTACATCGACGTATTCGTTGTGTGTGAAATAGATAGCAAATACTTGTAGTCAAAAGTGGCAGAAAAACCATGGGTCATATCCAGACTATGTAATAATCTATCACTTAATAAGGAAACACAGTTACATGTTTTTGATACTTATATATCTAATGTGTATGCCACAGGTTGTGGCGTATGGCCATAGGGTTTTGACCCAGCTCATGATATAGAAAAAGTTCATATGTATTTTTGTAAAATAATATTGAATGTGAAAAAAGCTACAATGAATGCAGCTGTGTTAACAGAATTAGGAAGATTGCCTCTACATGTAGTACGTAAAGTAAGAATTATTTAATGTTGGTTGAAGCTTTTAGAAACGAATAATTGTATCTTGAAATCAATATATGATGATATGTTACAAAGCCAGGAATCGTTTGACTGGCTACACCATGTAACTCATTTAATCTAATATTTATAAAAACTGTTAAAATGCGCCTGTCAGATCACTGTATTCAAGAAATAGACAAATTATAGAACAATTCACCAAAATGTAATATTTTAAGGCATTTAACATATTTTTTGTTTACAATTTTATCTGATGATATCATTACCTATTTGTTATTCATCTTTTATCACTAAATGTGTTTCATCGAACCAATCACTCATTCATTGAACAAGGAAGGTATTGTGGAACTGAACGATCACAGAGAAAATGTCGTATGTGTAATCTGGACAACATTGAAGATGAATTTCATTTTATTTTAATATGTCCATTGTGTTTGCATATTCGCGTATCGCGACAAAATACTACTGGTTAAGACCGTCTGTGTTTAAATTAATACAATTACTGTCTGGTCAGGATAGAAAACAACTTTGTAACCTTGGAAAATATTTAAAATGTGCATTACATTTAAGATTGCAACATGTATAACTGTCCATCCTCCAAATACACATCCACTTGTTTATGTTTATGCTGATGATTATTTATATATGTTTTATAATATTGTATATAATTGTATGCTTATGAGTCACACGGCTTAAAGTAAATAAACTACTACTACTTACAACCAGTTCTAATTGTGTGTACCGTGTGTATGTAATAAATATGTGAATGTAAGATCCAACAGTCCTCGGTACTGTAGTGGTTAGGCCATGGGACATAAGGCTGGCACGTTCTGGGTTCGCATCCCGGTAAGGACTCGTATCAATGTGTAGGTGTAAGGGTCACTACATTGTCTTCTCTATCACTAACAACTAATGCTCTGTCATGGACAGACTGCCAAGATAGCTGAGGTGTATGCCCAGGACAGCGTGCTTGAACCTTAACTGGATATAATCACGAAAATAAGTTGAAATGAAATGAAAGGTAAGATGGAATAAAAATGAAAATGTAAATAATAATGATGATGATGATGATGATGATGATGATGATGATAATAATAATGATGATGATGATGATGATGATAATAATGATAATAATAATGATGATGATGATAATAATAATGATAATGATAATAATAATAATATAATAATAATGATAATAATAATGATGATGATACTAATGATAATAATAATAATAATAATGTAATATAAATAAAAATATGCACGTAGATATAGGCATATATTATGCTTTATTTGGTTTTAATAATGGATAATAATTCACCAGCTAAAACGACATTTAACTAATCGTTAAATTTGACATGATAAAAAAATCAACAACAAAAAACAACCCCAATAAAACCCCCAAACAAAACAACAAAAAACCTAATAAAAACAACCCCAGAAACCTAACTATATGAGATGTACTCCTTCCCCCCCAAAAAAAAAACCACACAAAAAAATACAGTGAAGACACGGATATAATACAGTTATATAGACTGTTCTAAATTGTGAGTTTATTCCTTGTATCTTCATAAATATATAGGCTAAATATGTTTGAAGTTGATAATATATGACTCTACACACCTCCACACACACACCCCAATTCTCCGAATGCGATGGCCCTGGGCCTTGCAGGAAGCACCCCAACATGGGGTCAATAGAGGCGAATGCGATGGCCCTGGGCCTTGCAGGAAGCACCCCAACATGGGGTCAATAGAGGCGAGCTAAAGGAACGTTACTTCTGTGCCGCAAGGACTCGCATTAATGAAGCAATAAATAATGCAGCGTTACTTTATCGGAATGATGGATATAATTATGATAACTCAGAAGAAGAACTAACCCGATTGTTATTTTGATGACAAATCAACGCAGTTCCTTTCGGCATCTGAATATTTATGCTCTTTTTTTTTTGCAAGTGTACATACTAATAGTAAACTTGCACATTCCTTAAAAGCAACCGTAAAAGAAAATAATAAATAGTATATTGAATTATGTTGAGTCAGTTTAGGAGCATCTATATTCATCTAAGATTGAAACACGCTGTATTTATCACTTAACCCAGAAACCTCAGCTGTCGACACGGAACAGAAATTGAAATAATTTAAGGCTTATTTTAATTACGATTATAACAGATAATAGTCGTCAGAACGAATTCTCTCACGCGATTATGACTGCCATCTCATCATACACTGATGACACCACAAGCAGTTAGTGATCGTATTCGTGTTCTTCGGCTTGCAAATATCTCTTTTGTCCTGAAGCAGATTGGCCAGTTTAAGAGCTCCGAGCTTTGTCCACGGACGCAGTTTCTCTCCAAATTGATATTAATTCGACAACATCACGGGAGGTGGCTGAACAAATCTGGAACATTTCCTGGTTAAATGAAATGCCATTTTGTTGACAATTATTTGGCTACGACTGCGGGGTTCGACTTAATGTGCAGCAATACAGACGGAAATGGTCAGCGGGTGCACCCCGAGAGACGATTCGCCATCGTGGGTCACGATTATGGGTGGCACTCGTTAAGAAGAAACGCTGTGCGACAACCAAACGTAGGAAACTAGTTACAGATAGTAAAGGAAGAAGGAAAATAATTGTTAACACAACCTCAGTAAACTACGGATACTTCATGTCAAACATAGTTTTCTGACGACTGGTTTGAGAGAGAGAGAGAGAGAGAGAGAGAGAGAGAGAGAGAGAGAGAGAGAGAGAGAGAGAGAGAGAGAGAGAGAGAGAGAGAGAGAGAGAGAGAGAGAGAGAGAGAGAGAGAGAGCAGTTTTGTTTAGCGACACGACTAGAGCATATTAATTTATTCATCATCGGCTATTGGATGTCAAACATTTGGTAATTTTGACATATAATGTTAGAGAGGAAACCCGCTACATTTTCCCATTAGTAGCAAGATATCTTTTATATGCACCATCCCACAGACAGGATAGCACACACCACGGCCTTTGAGAGAGGGAGAGATAGGTAGAGAGACCTGCTGTGATCCTAGCTATTTTTACATGCACTTTTCCCATAGGCAGGACAGTAAGTACAAAAGTACTTTGATGTAGTGATTCTAACGGGACCTCTCCCTCCCAGAATCCATAGAAGGCAATCGACCAAGCCTGGTGCTTAGAAAATCTTTAGAGTCTAGACTTGAGATTCTAAATTATGTCATAACAATGCCATACAAATTGTAGACGTGTGACGTCATTAGAGATTGAGTCTGGACTCTTATAAACGTTTTATAAACACGGACCCTGGACTGCGATGTGTCGCAAACTCAGGCGGGATTCGAAGACACCAAAATATTGATGCCAAGCAGAACAAGGGCAATGTGCGGAGTAAACGTAATTGTTTAAATGAAACAAAACCCTTCAACATTTAATAAAGAAATGCATTTAATATGATCTCACTGTGAATTCAGCTTGAGTGGCAGTATTTGATCTCGCGCAAACATAAACGGTGTTAGGGACCAATTGTTTTCCAAGTTAGACCGACTACAGTCTACAGGATCCGTAACAAAATCAGCAGGAAATAATATTCCTTCAGTTGACGGTCTTGTACTTGGTAAACATAGACATTGATTAAATATTAGTTTATCCTTTCGTTTCTTGGTTATTTCGGACAAAGATAATTTTATGAAACCATTCGGCGCTTTGTTACTCTCTCTCTCTAATAAGTAATGTTGTGGATTATGATTAACAATAATATAATAAATATAAATAACTCTAAATAGAATAACAAGTATATATGTAGTTTTTACCGCAATAGCTTCAACGTGCACATTTATTTATTTAGTTGTTATATTGCTGCTTTGTCTGACCATTAAAGTGTGTATTTAACACAGAGAATATAACATTCCTTTATATATTATTTCTGGTACTATGTCTAATTTGTACATAATTTATATTCAAGGTGGATTTTTATTTATATTTTTTTATTATTATTTTGTTTAATATATATATATATATATATATATATATATATATATATATATATATATATATTATATATATATATATATATATATATTCTTTCGTGTTTGGTCTTTTTTTTCCTTTTCTCTCTCACCCCATGGAGCAAAAATTAACTAGACGTAACGATCTTGACTGGAACAATTTTGGCACGTTTTCCTGGAATGTCTCACATGACGACAACATCAGGACGAGTTCTCTGTTTCCTAACTTGATTTCCGTGCTTGAATCCAATTAACGTTGAAGCCCTGTCAACTATCTAGAATAGACAGACACATATTTTATTTGAGTCTCACCTTATACACACACTAATAAAATGTAATACAAAATACAATATAAACGTACATGAACCAATCCTTACAGGAATTGTGAAAGATTACCAGTAATACTCTACAAAATGAACGTACATATTATATAAAGATGGCTTTCCAGAAAAGGGGGTGACTGGTTAGTAGTTAGTGGTTAGTGAGAGATAACTCAGGGTAGTGGCAATACGTCTCCCCAGTGGTAGTTAAAAACTCGCTCTGGGTGGGAGTCGGTACCGGGATGTGAACCCGGTAGCTACTAGTCCGACAGCCTAACCTATATCACGCCGACGTCGATGTACACACCGTTCACGTGAAACACTGTTCGTACGTCACACTCGACACGTTCTTAATGTAAACCTGCTACAATATATCTGTGTGTATGTGGGGGGGGGGGGGGGGGGGGGGGGCGTAGACCAGTGGTAACGTACTCGCTTGATGCGCTGTACATTTAGGATCGAACCCATTGATGGGCCATTTGGACTATTTCTTTTTCCAACTAGTGCACCACAACTGGTATATCAAAGGCCGTTGTATGTGTTATCCTGTCTGTGGGATGGTGTATATAAAAGATCTTTTGCTACTAATGGAAAAATATAGCGGATTTCCTCTTTAAGATTATATGTCAAAATTGCCAAATGTTTGACATCCAATAACCGATGATAAATAAATCGATCGACGTCCTATAGTAGTGTCGTTAAACCAAACGAACTATTATCCTGTTCGATTATTTACACCCAAAGTTTTCTGCAAATGTTACGTTTATTTCCTATTCGATATTTGTTTTCTTTGCATTTACATGAAAACAAACCCAAACCCCGACAGGTTTTATATACAAATCATCATATAAAATGCACGAAGTTGACTTAATTCCACTTTTTAAAAATCTCTGTGTCGTTTGAATGCACGTTATTTCTCCTATAAATAACTAAGGTCATTTGCATATCAAAAGCATCATTCTATAGTGCGTTTCAAACTAATGTTCGGTTCTATCGTCATATCCGCACAAATAGTAGTATGACCTATATTTAAGAAAATATCTGTAAACATGAAGCAGGCGCGGATTCAGGTGGGGAGTTCAAGTGACAAAACCTCAGTTTGAAAAAAACAAATGTATCAAATATTATAATTATATTGTGGAATACACAAGCGCGCGCGCTGAAGGGAGAGACTGACAGAGAGAGAGAGAGAGAGAGAGAGAGAGAGAGAGAGAGAGAGAGAGAGAGAGAGAGAGAGAGAGAGAGAGACGTCATTTATGTAACGACGCACTCAACATATTTTAATCTATGGTTATATGGTTATAGGGAGAGAGAGAGAGAAGAATATGGTATGCATGCGATTGGTGGAGGTGTGACCCTCTGCACAACCCCAACCCCACTTAAGGCTTCTTTTGTATATGGAGCGGGACGTAGCTCAGAGGTAAAGCGTTCGCTCATGGTAGGTCGACTGATCGATCCCACATGGTGGACCCATTGGGTTGTGTCTAGTTCCAGCCTGTGCACCACAACTGATGTATAAAGGCTGTGGTATGTGCTATCCTGTCTATGGGATGGTGCATCACTGTCATAATGCCCCGTAACCGTTTTGTCTGACGCCACATAAACGTATGCGTTGAGTGTGTCGTTAAATAAACATTTCTCTCGTATGTATGTGTAGTCTATATGCATTTCTAGTCGATTAGTTTATAGGTTGTTAGGTTGTTTGATAGTGAATGATATGGAAATAAATTGGTTTTGGTGTTAAAGAGTTCATGCATACATTAAAGTAATACTCCTGATGGGTATGGAGAAATAACTTAATCAGTCGACGAACTCATTTCTTCATTACTATCTTCGTTAAGGGGGACTATCACAGGGGGTATTTTATTTCTTATAAAACTATTTTGTTTTCCAAAATCTTCTTCGATCTTTATTACATGTTTAACTGCGTCAGAGAAGTGTGTAGAGTTCAATGCATGTGCAAGTTCTCTCCGCACCGTGGTCATTTTACCATCATTATGACGAGCTATGTGCCCTTTGACTTGACTCCAGATCAGTTCTATCGGATTGAGTTCAGAATGTCTTGGCGGCAGTCTTAGACACAAGTGCCCATGGCGTTCAGCAATATCATCAGTAACAAATTGCTTTGCACATTTGTTACTTTTCACAAGTTCATAAAGAACTGGCTTTGTCATGTTACTCTCAAAAGGTATATTTTTGTTTCGTAGCCACGACTGAATTTCTTCCTTTTTAGCGTTTAGTGCAGGACATCGTGTAATCTCAGTTAATTTGTTGTGGTAGCTTGCGTTATCCATGACGATAACAGAAGGTTCTGGTAGAGAAGGCATAAGTTATTCTTCAATCCATTTGATGAAATTGTCATGATTCATCTCACCATGATAGTCTCCGTCTGTTTTTTTAGCCTCAAAGATCAATTTACAGCCATCTATCAATCCATATTTATCACAGCCAGCATGACAAATAATAAGTCTTTTTCCCTTCCCAGTCACCGAACAGAGTTTAGGAACTCGATCAGCAGCATCTGATTTCGGCAGGTGATTGGCGGTACTTGTGCCCGGGTGGATATCTGTCCAGTGGTGGGATGTTGTGTGGTTGACATTCACCCAGGTCTCATCTACCCCTGTTCTCGTAAACTGGATATTTCATGGAGATAGGACAGTCTCCTGTCTGATATATTGGCGTCTTCAAAAATCACTTTTCCGGTTGTAGACATATGTTGGTATTTAAAATCGAGGTCATGGAGTGTTCTTCGTAAAGTTGATATGGATATGTTGATTCCACATTCCTCCCTTAAAGCCACGTTAATCTTATGTAATGTAGGTAATTCGCCCTCTCTATAAAATCTGTATACTCGTCGTCTAATAACATCTTTATCAAATAAATCGATGAGTTTTCGGTCGCGTTTTTTAACAGTGATTTCTGTGCTTGGATTCGTAGAACTTAGATTTTTCACAGTTCTTTTTAAAGTTGAAACCGAAACTTTAAGTGCAGCGGCAACTCGATCGACAATTCGATAAGAAGCATACCTAGGTCTACCGCGCTGATATTCATCTTCAAAATAATCGAAAACGTTCTATTTTACATCAACTGAAGTGTTTTTCGATTTACCCATATTTTTCCTAAAATAACAATAACAAGAATGTCGACTACTACATTTTTAATGAATTTATATACCCTACCTAACTTGTATTTTACGTGGTTTACACATTGCTACAATAGCACGTGCAGTCATAGATCGAAATAATGATGTTATTGACCAAGCAATGCTATCGTATTTTGAACATTCAGGGCTGTGTCTGCGGGATGAAAAAGTGGTTGAACCCATACGAGTCCGAACAATAGCCCTTTGGTTTTTCGCATTACAAATGTAACACCCCACCCCCAAACCCCAGCCCCTAGCACCACCCTAAATACTATATATATATATATACACGTATGAGTTCCCAATTTAGAGGTAAATTAAATAACATTTTTATTATTATTTGATGTTGGTGGCCTTTGACATTTTATCCCCCCCCCCAAAAAAAAAAAAAAAAAACTAGTCTTCTGGGTCCGGCCCTGCATTAAATTTATTTATAAATTTGGAAAGCACATTCCTGCGGTGAGTGAGGTGATTTGTGTTTATTACTGTGCTACACCTCAGTTGTGTTAGGTTAGGTATGGTATGCTAATATATAATTGATATAATAAAATAAAAATACATAATACATTAGCTAAATTTATTAAATATAATGCACCTACAAGAAAGGGTTACATGTTCTGTTTGTTTACATCTATGTTTAACGGAAAGATTAGACATTGCTGTTACACACTGCAAAACAATAATAACCTTGATTTAGTGAAACAAGCTATAATGGCCTTCACGTAGCCTCAGATCCCAATGTTTTTATATGCAAATGACCTTAGTTATTTATAGGAGAAATAACGTGCATTCAAACGACACAGAGATTTTTAAAAAGTGGAATTAAGTCAACTTCGTGCATTTTATATGATGATTTGTATATAAAACCTGTCGGGGTTTGGGTTTGTTTTCATGTAAATGCAAAGAAAACAAATATCGAATAGGAAATAAACGTAACATTTGCAAAAAACTTTGGGTCTAAATAATTGAACAGGATAATAGTAACTTTTCCAACATTACATTTGTATGCTTATTGTGCATAAATATTATAACGGCTTTGAAAGATAAATCACGTTAGAAAAAACCAACAACATAAATTACTTCACTTGTTCCCGATTACCATGAAAATCACCCGAGGGTTTTCAAACACAACATGTCTTGACCGTTTCATAATAATAATAATAATAATAATTAAAAAAAACCCCAACAAACTAAACGACATGTTTGTAGAAAATCAAAAGACGCATATTAGAGATTTAACACAGCTTTTCGTGGAGAAGTAAATCAAATTACACATCTCCGCTTATGGCCGCTGATGATAATTGCAGTAACCTCGGCCATGCCGGAGTATGGTAACTTCGTAATCAAATGAGACGAACGAAGATAGCGATCTGCCGCTGGGACCCGTGATTTACAAATACCCGATCGATGCAAGACGCTCGCTACGTTTGATTGAATTTTGTGTAAAGCTGCGCTGAACGTATCTGGAATTATAGTTATGATTTCTGATTATTAATGTAGTTTCAGCGGCCTTTTCATCCTGTGTTACTCGACTATCTGTCTATCTAGCCATCCATCGTGTCTGGAGAAAAGCAATGCACGGAAATAGAACATTTTAGTACAACACAGATATGTTTTGATTTTGTTGAACAGCACCCATCCCACCCCCGTTCATCCCTACCTCAAATTCAGGGCAGTGCCTCCGCACAGACTATTAATTGAAAACGAATTAAGCACACACATTTCTTTCAACAACTTTTAACAATATCCTGAAACGTTTTTCGAATAACAAAGATTCTGGATGACTGGCGACGATAAAATCCACCCACCACCACTAAGCTTCGGCATCTCCGACAATTTAGTTACCTGTAGATCTATCCATTATATTATTAATTAAGTAAACTCCATTTTTAGTTTGATGAGGTATGATCGATTAGCGATCAAGCGACCTACGCGGAAGTACAAATTGTTTACCTTTCCATGACACAGGTTGACCTGACACTTCGAATGAACTTATGAGACTCTGTCAAACATAGGTATAAATACAGAGCCAAAACAAACCAGAGTATGAAATACTGTACAGCAGACAACATATCTTAACTTAATCGAGGTATCAGGATATTCCAATGTAAGTATCAATACACGTGTATGAAGAAGGCTTCAAGCTGGGCAATTTATCTATATTTTATATGTGTTAGTGAAATCATCGTACATGTTTTGTTTTAACTTAATCGAGGTATCAGGATATTCCAATGTAAGTATCAATACACGTGTATGAAGAAGGCTTCAAGCTGGGCAATTTATCTATATTTTATATGTGTTAGTGAAATCATCGTACATGTTTCTTTTATTTAACAACTGGCAACTGGCAACTCATTTTGCGTGCCCCTATCCACTAAGGTTCAGGCACGCCCACCCCGGATTCAGCCTCTGACTTCGCCAGTGACCGACTCCGGGGCGGGAGTTTATTTAACAGCATTGAACTGTGATACGATCCAAAAAAAAAAAAAAGCCCCACCCGCTTAACCCACCAAAAAACCCAACCCACCCAAAAAAAGAAAAGAAAAAAAAGAACACCCCCCCCCCCCCCAAACAGGCAACAACAGGAATGAGGTATGACAATGATTCCCCATTCTGTAAGATTTCCTTCATTTTGATCTGATTGTGATAATCTGTATTACATGATGATGAAGTGTAAGAGCAATAGCTCCATTTGGAAATTACTTTAGTAGTTGCATTGTATTATGATAATGAGTAGCTTCCTTTACTTCATTTTGAATTTACTTTGCTAATCGCATTATAATAATTTGTGATCATGTATTTTACCCACGTGTTTTGTTACGGAAATGCTACAGAGTGAAGGAATTCTTTCGTAATCATTTTACCATTTAACAAAATACTAACTCTATACGATAATACTGTTGTATTTCGATTTTTACTTGAAGTGTTGTCCTAACGTTACAATACTATTATAAGAAAGTTCTCGTTGGAATACCACAAGAAAATTCATCTTTAACATAAAAACTAGAATCAGCTGAAATTGCCTGTATTTAGCAGTACAGTACAAGGGAAACTATCACTTTTGGTACCATTAGGGCTTGGTTCCTTTCGAACAAACGAATTCCCATTGCCGATAATATGAAGCTGGTTCTACTAAAACTGATATAGGCAGTGTATCAGTTGAGCCAGACAGTACCAGACAGTGCATACATACAATAGCTTGTGATTTAGCACTACCATACCTTTAAGGTAAGCTGTGTGCCTGGTGAACGATGTTTGGTTTTAATCCACTTGATGTTCTATTATTCAGAATGATCAAGACGTTAACTATTGCCCTTGCTGCCTGCCTGGCAGTTGCGTCATCCATGCCACAAAATATTTATGGAAAGGGAATGGGCATCTATGGAAGAGGCATGGGCGGAGGATTCGGCAAGATGGGAATGGGATTCGGAGGATTCGGCAAGATGGGAATGGGATTCGGAGGATCCGGCAATATGGGCATGGGATACGGAGGAGGATTCGGCAAGATGGGCATGGGATACGGAGGAGGATTTGGCAAGATGGGGATGGGATACGGAGGATTCGGCAAGATGGGCATGTACGGAAAAGGCATGGGCGGCGGATTCGGCAAAATGGGGATGGGATACGGAGGAGGATTCGGCAATATGGGGATGGGATACGGAGGAGGATTCGGCAAGATGGGGATGGGATACGGAGGATTCGGAAAGATGGGAATGGGATACGGAGGATTCGGAAAGATGGGAATGGGATACGGCGGATTCGGCAAGATGGGCATGTACGGAAAAGGCATGGGCATGTTCGGAAAAGGCATAGGTATGGGAATGGGCATGTACAGAAAAGGCATGGGCATGGGCATGGGCATGTACGGAGGATATGGAGGATTCGGCGGAGGAAAAGGATTCGGAATGTACGGAAAAGGCATGATGGGCGGCAAAATGGGGATTGGAAAATAAGGTAAAGGTAAGAAGCTGGCTTTAATGTATTCCATTTTATTGAATCTTATTGAATACATTAATATGTAGTAAGTCTTGCAGTTGGTTTGTAATAAATAAAATACTGAACTAGCTTGCCTGTCATACCATCTTTATGAAACTCGTGAACAGTGTTCACTTATTTCATAAAGATGGTATGATACACAAGCTCATTTAGTGTTTTCTAGGTACGACACGGCTCACGTTCATGCACTATACAATACGTTTGCAAATTGAATATATTTGTATATTTAACCATTCCTATTGCATACATCTAACTAAATAGAAATTTTACAATTAACCTAAAACAACAACCCACAACCCCCACAAAAAACAACAAACAAAACAAAAAACCCCAAACAAAACAAAACAAAACCCCCCACAAACACAAATAATAAAAACAAAAACAAATAACAAACAAACAAAACAAAAACAAAAACATAAACAAAAGGCCTCCAACAAAACCATATCCTACATAGACGTTAGCTACGACTCTAACAGGTATACCACTAGAGCGGTACTTACAATTATTTCTGTTTTATTTTTCCAGGGGTATTCTACTAACTCGACAGACAACGTCGCCGCTGTTGACAACAAGGAAAGATGACACATGTAGTTATTGTTTTCAATAAATTTGTTAAATATTAACAGTTATTGTTTTCCATAAATGTGTTCAATTGTAACTTCTTTGTGCTTGTGTTCCCTTGTATGAGACGTAGCACTCGAACTCTTATATGAGATGTTTCTCATGTCAAAAGGTGACGGGGTATGTGAGTATGGGCTTATGTTTAAACCCCAAGCATTTCAACTAGTTTAGAGGAACGAAGAGTTCCTTGGTAGTGTATGTAATGTGTAATTAGTGCAGACAGGAAGAAAATGGGACCGTGTATGTAGCTCGTGTAAAAGGGGTGTCCATCTTTCGTCCTGTTTACACAGAGAATTTGTCTATTTTCTTTCAAATCTTATAAAATATTCACCAAATTACCTTTAAAATATTATTTCCATGTTCTATGACCCGCAAAACATAGGGTTTGACACCAAACACACATTCCTAGCTGTTATAGCCACTGAGTAATGAATGTTGGCAATTTTAAAAACACTTCAGATTTTGCGTTGCGTCATTTCTGGTTTACTTTCGATATTAATGCAAGTGTTTCGTCGCGAAGCACTTAAGTTTATATAAGCGATTAGATAGCAACCGATATGGACATCAGGATATAAAACAATCGCGAAAATGTTGAGACTGATTCAATTAAAGTACGCCTTACCTGGACTCTTACAAAAATTATTTATAAAATACTGTCACAAAAGGAGTTTGCTTCAACTAATCTGAACAACAACGAGTCGAAAAGGCATTGTCAAGGTTCGTCTTTATGAAGACTGCCACTGTACAGAAACACTTCATTCTAAGGTACTCAACCTCTAGGACGACTGCCACTTCAAGATAGTTTTGACAAATGTAAACCTACACAAAACAGAGCTCAATGGATATTGATGATGTCAAGTGTTAGAGGAAGGTGAGCATATTCTGCCCTAGCGGTAGCATTCGTGGCGAGAACCGATGTCACAGCTGTTACGTCCGCTCATTCCATCTAGACGATAAAAACTACACTTTACTTCAGAAATAGGCTTCAAAGAAAGCTAAATGTGTGTTTGTCTCAACAATAAACACATTTGTTTCTTTGACAAAGCTGAAGACATAAATCGATTTTACCTTAGCATGCTGCAAAGCTAAATGTCAACACAAAATGTTAGGGTTGAAAGCCTGTCTATTAGTCTGTCCACCTGTGTGTCTGTGTGTGTAGGTGTATTCAACGAGTGGGTCGTCCCTTAAACAGGCGTTAACAAATCACATGATTTATTCTTCCAAAATGTACACATTCGCTAGTCTGAGTATTATTATGACTAAGATTAGTGTTGAAACCATTCGCTAGAATAATAATAATAATAATAATAATAATAATAATAATAATAATCATAGACATGGATCAAAATACTGATCTGCATGCCAGTTTCTAGAGGTTCTCTCCTCTGGAATTTCGTTTGTCAATATGTTTTAAGTTTATTGTAAACGTGAAGCCACCCGGAAATTCTCCGGAACCTTTCCCAGAGAAAGAGACAAACACACAGAGAGAGAGAGAGTGAGAGTGAGAGTGATATATATATATATATATATATATATATATATATATATATATATATATATATACAGACAGACAGAAAGTGAAAGAGATTGTGAGAGACCGACAGATATACAGAGAGACAGACAGACAGTGGGAGAGATTTGTGTTTGACCTATTACAAAATATTGCGAGTATAAAACAGAAAAAAGAATGGTTAGAAAGATAGAAAAAACAATCCCAACATTTGCGAGTTACACAAATTACAAACTGTAGTATTTATCGACCGTGTGTAATTAAGACTTTCCCCGAAGGACGCAGGAGAAATCATTAGGTTTTATTAAGTTAGGCAAATTCATAACTTACGGCCAAGCGACCAGGCAATTGAATTTAACGCTTCAACTCATAACGCATAACGCAATACAAACGTATTTTGTTTCCATGCACGACTCAATAGCTTTTAATTGCAAGAATCTTTTGTGTACTATAAGAACGACCCTTTCATGAGTACACGGTCGGGTATCACCTCGTATATCAGTCTACACGTCCGACTCACTCATCTTCTCGAGGTGTTCATAAGTCATATATTCCAATAAGTGGAAGCAACTAATAATACTCCAGCAAGTGCGATGACGTTAGTTCAGTATTCGGAAATATGATATGTTGTTTTTATTACACGCAGAAATCGACAAATGCAATTACGACTAAAATGTATTTGTGCTATATATATACCAGATGTACTAACATGAAGAAGACAAAACTTCGTATTTCAATCTTGTTCCAGCCAATGCACCACGACTGGTATATCAAAGACAGTGGTATGTGCTATCCTGTCTGGGATTATGCACATAAAAATATTCCTAGTTACTAATGGAAAAAAATGTAGCGGGTTTCCTCTCTAAGACTATACAGTTACCAAATGTTTAACATTCAATAGCCGTTGATTAATATACTCTGTTAAAAAAGAAACGCATAGGCGAAATATTCATGGAATTATCTCTTTAATACAAAGTGGCATAATTTCGTTATTTATGATCGTATCACAGTCACATTTGACATGAGTATGTGACAATGTTCTTGCTATGGACTGACGACAGTGGGGGCGTTTTCGTCACCAAAAAGCGTCGTACGAAGGCGTTGAAAGTAGTACCTTGTATGGCCACCAGCAGCAGCAATCACTGCGCGAAATCTCCTTGGCATAGACTGAATGAGTCTCTGAATCCTGGAACGTGGAATTCTAGCCCATTCTTCCTGCAGTGCATGTGACAGTTGCGGAAGCGTCTGAGGCTCCGGGTCACACTGACGTGCACGTCTGTCCAGTTCGTCCCATAGATGTTCAATGGGGTTGAGATCTGGAGATTGTGATGGCCATGACAGCACATTATATTCTCATTATGTAGGAAATCCATTGTTACACGTGTCGTATGCGGCCTGGCATTGTCCTACTGAAAGAGTTCTCTCTGTCGATCCTAAATGGGAAGCATGTGACGGCGAAGAATTTCATCCCGGTAGCATACAGCTGTCAAGTTGCCTTGTACGAACACAAGTTCACTTCTGCCGGTGTATGAGATGGCTCCCCACATCATGACACTCCCTCCACCGAATCTGTCAACTTGGGCGACGCAGTTGTTGGCAAAACGTTCATTGCGGCATCTGTAAACACGTCGTCGTCCATCACGTCGCTGTAGAAGGAAACGTGACTCGTCGCTGAACCATACTCGCCGCCAGCTTCCCAAGTTCCACCCCTGTCCATTCGTGCACTAGCGAACACGTAAATGTCGATATTGACGTCGCAGGACGGGGCCAACATACGGTCTCCTAGTCTGTAAACCAGCTTCTCGAAGTCGGTTCCGAATGGTTTGTGCAGACACCCTTCTCAAACCAGGTATGCGTCCAGCAGTGTTCGCTGCTGTGGCAGTTCGGTGACGCAAGTGCAGAACCCGGATGTAGCGACCGTGTGCTGCAGTTGTTATGCGAGGTCTTCCACTTCTGGGCCGGTCTTCAGCTGATTGAAACTGCTGGTACCTGTCCCAGAGACGTGAAATGGTGCTCTGTTATACGTTCATGTGGCGTGCGACTGCGATTCACCTAATTGGAGACGGCCTATTGCAATGCTTCGATTCGGCAGGCTTAGTCTTGTAACTCGTCTACGTCGAAATGGAAATGAGGCATCATTGCGAGCATTGCAGCTTTAAATACCCATCACTACCCCAATCTTTTCCCCGAGTTTCACGTGCATTCGCCAAAATCTGACGCCGATTTTCTGCAATTGTCGCACAACGTGCCACAACGTGCGTTAAATTTGTTTTAGGGTGCATTTGGGCATGCTGTCCCATTTCAGGAACATTAACAAACATGGTCATTCAGCAACATTGTAAAAAACCCCCCGATATTTTGTAAAATCAAACACTTTTCTTCTTTCCCTATCACCTATGTGTTTCTCTTTTGACAGAGTATAAATCAATGTGCTCTAGTAGTGTTGTTAAACAAAACAAACTTTAACATTTTTTGTATTCCAAATGGCGGAACGTAGCTCGGTGGTAAAACGCTCGCCTGGGGTGGGTTGCATGATCTATACCGCTCGCCGGATACGGCTATATCGCTCGCCGGATACGGCTATACCGCTCGCCGGATACGGCTATACCGCTCGCCGGATACGGCTACCCCCCCCCCCCCCAAACATCCTAGCCAGGTCCCACACTAGTATATGAAAAAGCCTTCACGTGTACTATTCTGTCTATGAGAAATTGCATTGCTGCGTTGTAGACGGAGTAGCCTATGTTGTGACAGCTGGGATCGCCCCCCCTCTCTCTCTCTCTCTCTCTCTCTCTCTCTCTCTCTCTCTCTCTCTCTCCCCCCCCCCATCTCTCTGTTTCTCTCTCGACCAATTCCTTTCTTTTCCTATTCCGAAAACCACACTCGATGACGTAATAGTTGATTATAAACCGCCGAGTTTAAAGTTGCAATCTGGAATTAATATTTTGAATATTTGAGTGTTTAGAACAGGTCATCAGCAATTCGCCTCATTTAAGAAGTTCACCGTGTGTGACTCAAGATCATAAGTTGTTGGTAAATTGTCTTCCTCCTTCCTCCTCCTAGACAGAGCACCGCGGATTTTGACAGTGACGTTGATGGAGTTCAAACTATACATGCGATCTACATCCATGACAGTCTTACAGGTTTGATCTGCTCTAGGCACATCCATGGATGTCACATACCCTCGGAGCTTGTGTCATAAGGTTATACAGATTCAAAAATGTGTATAAATATGTAAATAGTGGGAGATAAAATACAGGTTTGCTAATCACACTACAGACCATGCAGAATATTCTCATAGGCTGGTCAGAAAACATTCCAAATAAGACACCTAAAAAATGTAAAGATTTCTTTTTGTTTTGTTTACTTTTATGTAGTATCTAGCAGGGAATTGTGATCTGCCAGTACGACCGAAAAATATGAAAAAGTGCCATTTTATTTGATCTAGTTTGAGAAGACCTGCGGCCTGTTTTCTTTTATTCCCCCTGGTTAGTGTAGGCTGGTACGGACTTGATGTGCCACAATTTGCAGCTGAGCACCTCTACATATGATGCAGGTTTACCAAGTGTCAACAGTTACAGAATATTTCCAGGTGACAAAGGTACATTAGACACCCACGTAAAACAGTTAAAAACAACAACAACAAAACCTTTTCTTTATGTCCTTTTCCCCCCTTCCTCTCTGCCCCCCCCCCACACTTTTATTTTTCCATCAATGCAAGCTCGTTTCACCTATCATTCTTGTCCCTCAGATCATTTTAAAATGCGTATGTATGTATGTATGTATGTATGTATGTATGTATGTATATGAATACGGTTGTGCAGTATATGATAAGAAATATGAATATAACTCCCATACATATCACATATTGTTTATATACATAATATGAAATATAAAACCTTTACCTTACCGTTATACAGGTACACATAATCACGTTATAATTTTATTATTGTTGTATATTATAAGACGATGATTCAAGGCACCCCAACCTTGACATTGCCAGTGATCTGGGGGTAATAAAGGTTTAGAAAAACAGAAGAAAAAAAAAGACAAGAAAGAAAAGGACGGGGATACCATTTGTAAAATACACACAAAACAGAAACTTCGGTTCTCGTGTCCAACTAAAGAAGAGACAATTGTTTTACACATACACGCACACGCACACACACAAATATACATACATACATACATACATACATACATACACACACACACACACACACGCAAACACACAAACACACACACACACACACACACACACACACACACTGACATACACACATATACACACACACACTGACATACACACGCGCACACCTGCGGACACACACACTTAAACTGACATACAATATCACACACATATTCACTTACATGAATACACGCACGCACAAATACACACACGCGCACACACACTGTACCACAAACATAAGCACGCGGACGTACACGTGCACACGCCATACACACACTGACACATACAAATACGCACGCACGCACACCCACACACACACACTGACGCAAACACATACATCCGCAAATACACATTTTACCTGTAACATGAGGCGTCGCGTTAAGTGATCAAGTATTGGTAATAAACAATACAAATAACCTGAATGATATTGTGAGAAATAGAAACGTGATAAACACAACAAAAGCGCTGCAACAAAAATACTGTTGTTCGTGAACAGTTGATAGCGCTCTCTTGTCTGCACAAAGAAAACAGAAAATAAAACCCACACGTATCATGTTACCGTGGAAATAGTAAATCAAATATCTTTTTTAATAATTTAAATCAACAGATAAAGAGACACGCAGACAGAGAGACATTCATACACATGGACAGACAGACAGAGACTGACAGACACAGACAGACACAGACGCAAATACACACAAAGACGACAGAATATTAATACATGTAAGAAGGAGAGATAGAAAAGAAACGGTGAATCAGGAGAAGGCAGGAAGGATGATCGATCTCTCTCTCTCTCTCTCTCTCTCTCTCTCTCTCTCTCTCTCTCTCTCTCTCTCTCTCTCTGTCTGTCTTTCTGTGTCTGTCTCTTTCTCTGTCTCTCTGTCTCTGTCTCTCTGTCTCTCTCTCTCTCTCTCTCTCTCTCTCTCTCTCTCTCTCTCTCTCTCTCTCTCTCTCTCTCTCTCTCTCTCTCTCTCTCTCTCTCTCTCTCTCTCTCTCTCTCTCTCTCTCACACACACACACACAAACAGGATAATACATACTATGGCCATTAGTACACATATTGTGGACAACTGCCTGAAACAAAATAATTCAATGGGTCCTTCGAAGAGTGTGACGGTACATGCTCTTAATTTCTGTTCGCCTGTGGGGATATTAATTGTTTTAGAGACCGTGTGCAGTTCCAAATTGCACTTAAGCCCAGATGGGCAACTTGTTACGTGATACCTTTGCGCGACGGTCATCGATCTTTTCTAATACACACCCAGCGCAGGTGTGGAGGCCATGTGGCTAGTAGTTACGTAATATCTCCGGTAATGCTGTTTATGGCCAGGGGATTGCTCGCGGATGGCGACAGCCAGTCTGACGATCAGAGAAAAATATGCCGGCGTGGTGGTTGTGGAAAATCCACATGATACGTGAGGTACCGCTTTTTCCCGCCAGGCGATTTTCGCTGTCTCTGAGAGTTTTGAATAAATAGCTAGGATTTAGATATAACGAGAAGAACGATAGGAAGGCTCCAGGGGAACGGTCGTCGTCCACTGAACGATCTATATTAGTTCAGACGGGACTTTCGTAAATATATATTTTCTGCTCTGTGTATAACCTTGATGTGATTGATGTGACTTTAAATATTTTAATACTGTATTATACCAATATTATTTAGACGGGGCTGCCGGTCATCTGACGCAGTAATCTGTAGGCTCACTGTCCTAAATAATTATATATAAAGCTTAGCCAGTCATCCTAGAGGACCTAGGTAAACTGTAGGTTATTGTCTTTATTGTGATAGATACCAGTATTAATTCTGTATTACAAGTTTATTGAATGAGTAGTTAGGGTTAATTAAAAATTAACCAGTTAGGAATAGAGTTGAAATTCCTTTATTAATTAAGTTCCCCTGGAAGCGTTTCTCAATTATCACACGTTATTGAACGAGTAGTAAGGGTTAATTAAAAATTAACCAGTTAGGAATAGTGTTGTAATTCCTTTATTAATTAAGTTCCCCTGGAAGCGTTTCTCCATTATCGCACGTGTGTGTGTTAGCGTTTCTCAATTATCACACGTGTGGGTGTTGTGTCACGGTGATGTGATTAGCATATTGTGTAAACTAGACACCTAGAGATTAACTAATTAAGTGATCAGTTCTGGGTTGTTATTATTGTTGTTATTAATTAACTACTGCGGCAGTACATTTGTCAGCGTAGGTTAATACAGATTCCAAAGTGTATTGTGTTTTTGTTGTGTTTTCTAGTGAACTAAACGTGCTATAATAATATATACTTTGTATAAGATCTTATCTCTGATCATACCTAGAGACGAGCCACAGCGGGTATAACTGCCTGTTACAGAGAGATCAAATAGATATACAGTTAGGAGAGATATTTGGACAATCGTGTTTTATTCAGTTAAGGGTATTATAGAATCCCCGTGACAGGAGTAGAAAATTGGGGCGCTCGTCCCGGATCTGAAACGGGACATGCATATTTAAAAAAAAGTATTGTTTGTAAATGGGGGCTTTATAAATTATTTTTACAAATAACTAGAAGTAGCAACGTTGTTCACTAGAAAATTAATTATTAATAAGTGCGTCATATCTAAACATGGATAAGAATTTGCTGGATAGGCCTACGCTCAGTGTAGTGGAGATTAAGCGAGCACGTAAGGCCGAGTTAGTTGAAATCGCGGGTTAGCGAGAAATTGATTTAACATCAGCTAAAACCTTAGGAGATATAAGGACAATTATTACCCAGGAAGTTTTTGGTGATAGTCCTGTTATGGAAGACAGTGAGATTGTTCCAGAGATAGAGATAAATGAGTTAAGTGTGGAACAACAATTAACTTTTATAAAGCTTGAGTACGAAAGAGAAGAACGTGCATTAGATAGAGAGAGAGAGAGAGAAAGAGAGAGAAAAAGAAGATAGAGATAGAGAGAGAGAGAAAGAGAAGAAAGGGATAGAGAAGATAGAGATAGAGAAGAGAGAGATAGAGAAAGAGAGAGAGAGAAGAGAGAGATAGAGAGAGAGAGAGAGAGAGAGAGAGAAGAGAGAGATAGGGATAGAGAATTCCAGTTAGCAAAATTAAAAGTGGAACATGAGTTAAAGTTGAATACTGAAGAAGTTAGACGGGAAGCCGGAAATGGGTTTAACATGTCGGAGGCTTATAGATCAGTGCCGGTATTTGATGACCAGGAGCGAGATATGTTCTTCCAACTTTTTGAACGGGCCGCTAAGCAGCGAAATTGGCCACAGTCAAGTGGACATTGTTAGCCGTGTCTAAGTTTAAGGGGAAGGCTAGTGTAGCTTATAATTCAATGAGTGATGAGCGAGCAAGTCAGTACGACCTAGTTAAGGCTGCAGTGTTGAGGGCTTATGAATTACGACCTGAGGATTATCGTTTACGGTATAGCGAGTTGAGAAAAACGCAGGGTCAGTCTTATAGTGAGTTTGTGGCTAAGAAGGCAGGGATGTTTGATAAATGGGTGGTGTCTCATCAGGTAGAGTCATATACCGAGTTACGGGAGTTGTTGATCTTACAGGACATTAAAAATGGATTACCAGTTAGCTTACGTATTCATTTAGAGGATCGTGATGTCAAAAAGATAGAGGAGGCAGGCATAGTGGCAGATGACTACGTGTTAATACACAAGGCTCAGGCAGTACAGGGTAGCTCTATACAACAGGGTGATAAGAAGAAATTTCAGCCAGGTTTTTCCCGGGAAAGTAACTATCGGGGAGAGTCATCTAGTTGGTCAGCTAGTCAGGCAAGGAATGCACCTGGTGGGCAAAGTAAGGATAAGCCTGCATTATCAGCCAATGCACGAACTTTTCGTCCACATTGCAGTTACTGTAAAAAGGATAACCATCTTGTCGGGGACTGTTTTAAAAGGAAACGCGATAATGCGCAAGTGGTCGGTTTAGTGAGGTCAGCTCCGTTAGCGAGAGAGTTAATGGTTAGTCCCATGGCAGAGAAGGTAAACCCGTATGTGTCCACTGGTATGGTTTGTGATGTGAAACAAGAATTGAGTCCTAAGGCAATATCAATCTATAGAGATACCGGGTGTAGCAGTCGCTGATCACGCAAGAGTGTTTAGCTGGTATTGAAAATTCAGATACAGGACGTAGTTTGGCTTTAACCTCGGTTACTGGAGAAAAAATGGTTGTCCGTTTACATAACGTTTTCTTGTGTTCGAAGTTTGTGACGGGACCAGTCATTATGGGTGTTGTAAAGGACTTGCCTGTTGAAAACATAGGAGTTTTGTTGGGTAATGATTCGACTAGTCAGTGTTGTCAGCCGAACTGTGACCAATTGTTAATTGAAGACAGCCCTTTACCCATAGAAGAGTCTGAGGTTGATGAGACTAGATATCCTGCGTGTGTAATGAATAGGGCTATGGCCAGTAGGTTAACACGATACCCAGAGGATATTTGTGATTTGTCTGATACCCGTGTGAGCCATGAAATTGGAGTGAATGAGGTTATCAGTAAATTGGTAGATAAGTCAACTGACGAACTAAATGTGGTGGAACCTGTTGACCTCCCGCAGAGGGGAATTGAACCAGTTGTGTTTGATAGAGGGGCCTTACCTTGTAACAGACAAGAGTTAGTTCTAGAGCAGGGGGCTGATCCAAATTTGTTGGCAGCTCGCACTACATTGTTAACTGAGAGAGTATTAATGAATAAAAGAGTTAGAGATAGGAGGTTGCCGACGACCAAACAGGCTAGGAAGCATCTGAGCTATGCTCAGAGCAAAATAAAATCAGTGTTTGATAGGAAGGCTAAGAGTCGGGAATTTAAACCAGGGGATAAAGTGCTGCTGTACCTTCCCATTAAACGGGGCTCATTACAGAACAGGTATTTCGGTCCCTATGTTGTGCACAAACGGGTTAATGAGACAGGGTTTGTGATAAACACTCCTGATAGGGTTAGGAAAAGTAGGTATTGTCACATCAATTTGCTAAAAGGTTATTTTGACAGACTGCCAATAGTTCCAGTGCTACCCGTCCAAATTGAGAGTTACTCAATTTCCTGTGATGACGTCAAGACTGCAGAGGTCAAGTTGGCCAACGGCCAGATTCTAGCAGACTTGAGCCCCCAGCGAGTAAAGTTGACTACGTTGAAACAAGACAATGTTTCCATTTGTCAGGACCTTCCAACGGTTACTAATACCTTAAGCCAGGATGTGCGCCTGGAATCCAACGCTACACCGATTCGACAGCATGCCTATCGGATAAATCGGCACTAAAAAATGAGACAGATTACATGTTGGAACACGAAATTCTGGAACCATCAAACAGTCAGTGAGCATCACCTGTTATTCTGATTCAAAAGGGAGATAACAGTTTCCGGGTGTGCGCTGACCTACGTCGCGTGAATCAACTCATCAAGGCAGATGCCTACCCTCTACCCCGCCTTGACGATTGCATCGACCGAGTTGGACGAGCGCAATATATCACTAAATTGGACCTACTGAAGGGTTTTTATGCCATTCCATTAACGGAGGAAGCTAAGGACATTCTGGCGATCATCACACCTGACGGCCTCTTCCAATTCCGACTGATGCCGTTTGGTTTGAAGACTGCCCCTGCTGCCTTTCAAAGGATGATGAACCAGGTGTTATCAGACCTAGAAAACGTCAGTGTATATCTGGACGATGTGGTGTTAGCCACCGACACTTGGGGTGAACATTTAATCGGGTTACAACAAATATTCAGTCGCCTACAGAAAGCTAACTTGACTGTGAACCTGGGCAAATGCGAATTCGTGAAAGCTTCAGTGACCTACTTAGGTCATACTGTCGGACATGGTTGCGTCGCCCCACTGCAGGCCAAGACACTAAGCATCAGCCAGTACCCTGCACCGACCAACCGTCGTGAAGTTCGCCGGTTCCTTGGTATGGCCGGTTATTATCGTCGTTTCTGTGCTAAATTTGCGACGGTAGCGGCCCCCATCACATCGCTGCTAAAGAAGGAGACGAAGTTCCAGTGGTCAGATGAATGCGAGAAGTCATTCAACCGTCTCAAGCAGATGCTTTCCTCGTCTCCCGTGATGACAGCACCAGACTACCGAATGCCTTTCAAGCTAGCTGTGGATGCCAGTTACGTGGGAGCTGGAGCTGTGCTGTTCCAGGAAAACGAAAATGGATTGGACCATCCTGTAAGTTTCTTCTCCAAAAAGTTTGACAAACACCAGGTGAACTATTCCACTATAGAGAAGGAAGCTTTGGCCATGGTACTGATCATAATCCGCTTACCTTCATTCACAGAATGAAAGCCACCAACCAGAGAGTTTTGAGGTGGAGTCTTCTTCTGCAAGAATACCCAATTACCATTGAACATATCAAGGGCACATCCAATGTAATCGCTGATGCCCTGTCCCGAAGTTGAACATTATGATAATGTGTTGACATTCTTGATTTCTGTTTTGTTTCTATATATTTTGTTTGTATACCAGGGACTCAGAGACTCAGTGTGATTACTGGTAGTCACCTTATTATTACATGTGTTATAATGCCCGTATGCGTCGGTTAACGCACCTTTTTGTTTTAATGTAGTATATTTCCCTATTCCTAGAGCAGAGGAAATATCCTTTTTGAGGTGGGTGTGTGTGACGGTACATGCTCTTAATTTCTTTTCGCTTGTGGCGATATTAATTGTTTTAGAGGACCGTGTGCAGTTCAAAATTGCACTTAAGCCCAGATGGGCAACTTGTTACGCGATACCTTTGCGCGACGGTCATCGAGCTTTTCTAATACACACCCAGCGCAGTTGTGGAGCCATGTGGCAAGTAGTTACGTAATATCTCCGGTAGTGCTGTTTATGGCCAGGGGATTGCTCGCGGATGGCGACAGCCAGTCTGACGATCAGAGAAAAATATGCCGGCGTGGTGGTTGTTGAAAATCCACATGATACGTGAGGTACCGCTTTGTACTCCCAGGCGATTTTCGCTGTCTCTGAGAGTTTTGAATATATAGCTAGGATTTAGATATAACGAGAAGAACGATAGGAAGGCTCCAGGGGAACGGTCGTCGTCCACTGAACGATCTATATTAGTTCAGACGGGACTTTCGTAAATATATATTTTCTGCTCTGTGTATAACCTTGATGTGATTGATGTGACTTTAAATATTTTAATACTGTATTATACCAATATTATTTAGACGGGGCTGCCGGTCATCTGACGCAGTAATCTGTAGGCTCACTGTCCTAAATAATTATATATAAAGCTTAGCCAGTCATCCTAGAGGACCTAGGTAAACTGTAGGTTATTGTCTTTATTGTGATAGGTACCAGTATTAATTCTGTATTACAAGTTTATTGAATGAGTAGTTAGGGTTAATTAAAAATTAACCAGTTAGGAATAGTGTTGTAATTCCTTTATTAATTAAGTTCCCCTGGAAGCGTTTCTCCATTATCGCACGTGTGTGTGTTAGCGTTTCTCAATTATCACACGTGTGGGTGTTGTGTCACGGTGAAGTGATTAGCATATTGTGTAAACTAGACACCTAGAGATTAACTAATTAAGTGATCAGTTCTGGGTTGTTATTATTGTTGTTATTAATTAACTACTGCGGCAGTACATTTGTCAGCGTAGGTTAATACAGATTCCAAAGTGTATTGTGTTTTTGTTGTGTTTTCTAGTGAACTAAACGTGCTATAATAATATATACTTTGTATAAGATCTTATCTCTGATCATACCTAGAGACGAGCCACAGCGGGTATAACTGCCTGTTACAGAGATATCAAATAGATATACAGTTAGGAGAGATATTTGGACAATCGTATTTTATTCAGTTAAGGGTATTATAGAATCCCCGTGACAAAGAGGATCGATCTTAGGTCGATGGGTCATAAGGCGAGCACTTTACCACTGGGCAGGGGTGACAAGTTTAACACTTGCTAATCTTCCATACGGATTTTATCAATACACAAAACAACGACAACCACATTAATATATTTTACAATACAATAATATATTTTACAATACAATAATATATTTTTATGTTTATCTTAATCAATGGTTGAAGCACGTTGTCCTGGCCACGCGACTCGTCTGTCTAAATCAGAGGCTGAAATGATTAAAAAAAAAAGAGTTGTATGGTGATGCCGCATAGGTAGCATAAAATGGATTATTTTATACGTACAGACAGGACAGTACATACTACGATGTTGCTCGTACCAGCCATGAAATAGCAGTCGATATGTATAAATTACACACCAACGCAGTCTAACGCAGACCGATTACAATATTTTTATTTTGACTTGACTTTCAATAAATTAAAGTTCAAGCACGTCTTTGTGGGCAAACACACGCAGGACCCACAAGCAGATAAAAATTTAAAAATTAAAAATTCTGTGCAAACACTTGTTACCATGTCCCCACCACACCCCTTTCACACACCCTTGGATCCGCGCCTGACCACCATGCTACCAAGTCCGGTGACTACTCCATTATTTTTTAATATTTATTATTGTATTAAACATCAAACGCAGCTTAGTCAAACAGTCGTAAACATGTTCATAATAATCGACATTATGTAACACGTGTCCATCCATTAAACTGTATGCCAAGTATTTGTGAAAACAGCACAGAGGCTGGGTCCCCCGGGACAAAGCCGAGTATTTACCGTTAGGTCTTTGCTAGCCCCTAGGTGATGCAATAACAGAATAATCAAACCGTACAAAGAAAAAGACGAACACTGATGAACATTTTATGGGATGGTGCAAATTTACTTTTAGGCTATCAGCAATCAATATACGATCGCGTCGAAACGCTTAATGGAGAAGCTATTCAAATAGCGATATATTATTTTAAGGTGCATAAAAAGCCATTTTCGAATGCATTGGAATTTAAATGACTTGCACTCTTGTGATAATGGAGAATTTGAAAACATAACATGGAGATGTGTGTGGTAAATGTAGAAATAATCGACGATTTCGTTTGTTTCGTTTGGCACGTGTATCATGTTGAGAGGAAAGCGTAGATAATTTTTTTTCGAGTTTATGCGAACCGCAGAATACTGTAAATCGTCGCGTGTTAGCAGCAGTTCCACATATAACAGAGAAATACTAGAGAGGAAACCCGTTAGGTCGACAGTTACTGGCGATAAATATAAAATTAGGTTTTTGTTTAACGACACCACTAGAGCACATTGATCTATTGGATGTCAAACATTTGGTAATTTTGACATATTGTCTTAGTAGCAAGGTATCTTTTATATGCACCACCGGCCTCAGTGGTGTCGTGATTAAGCCATCGGACATAAGGCTGGTAGGTACTGGGTTCGCAGCTCGGTACCGGCTCTCACCCAGAGCGAGTTTTAACGACTCAGTGGGTAGGTGTAAGACCACTAAACCCTCTTCTCTTTCACTTGCCACTAACAACAACTAATTTATGACCCAGATAGCTGAGGTGTGTGCCCATGACAGCGTGCTATAACCTTAATTCGATATGAGCAAAACATAAGTTGAAATGAATGAATTGAATATATGCACCATTCCACAGACAGGATAGCACATACCATGGCCTTTGATATATCAGTCATGGTGCACTGGCTGGAACAAGAAATATCCCAAAGGGCCCACTGACCGACTGCGCATCAGACAAGCGTTTTATCACTGGGCTACGTCCCGCCACTTGGCGACAAATATAATACATGTAGCACAAACCACAGTCGTTGATATACCAGTCGTGGAGCACCGGCTGAAAGGGGAGATAACCGAATCGGTCCGTCACCTACATCACCCAAGGTGAGGATGTACCACGGAACGACATCCGGGTCCGCAGGCCGGGAAGTGGAGGGCAAGTCGATCAGTTGCTGTTTATGTTCGGCGGATCTGCTCAAAATCGTGAAACATGAGCAGTCGTCTGTTTTTTTTTTTTTTTTTTATAATCAGCGTGGAGTCAAACAAACCAAACACAAAGGGAGGGGGGGGGGGGGGGAGAGCTATTTTATAACCATTAGCAATGATAATCTAACAATTACCCCTAAGGTGTGATCCGTATTCTTGAAAATACCTCTGAAATCTACTTTACATCCACCCGTAAAAAACAAACCCAAAACCAAAACAACAATAACAATAACAACAACCAATTAACAAAACCCTGAACAACACAGAAACTACGTCGATCAATATTGTGATAATGCAAAACAAATTTTTTACTAACTAGTTGAACTATACAGAGTTAGTGATTGCTAATTATGTGCACTGATAATATATGGCAGACCTGTCATTTTACCGTTCAAAAAATCTCGCTCTCACATTGAACATGTCAAATCTCTCATTAAACATATTTCTAAACGCAAAACACATTTATCAAAATGTGAAAACCGTAGCACATTCTGAGCAATTGGCCCATTGCCTCTTATAAATCCGGCAATGACTTTCCCACAAACAGGAAAGAACATAGCAAGGCCTTTGACCAGTTGTGGTGCACTGGTTAGACCGAGAAAAACCCAGTCAGCGGAATGGATCACTGAAGTGGTTCGATCCTGTGACACAAACAGCTCAAGCGAGCATTGAACTGACTGAGCTAAATCTCGCCCTTATATTGTGAAACGAATGCTCGTGGATACCTAACTTGTGCCAAAACATGCAACACATTGTTATCAGGGAATTATAGCATCAATGTCATTTGTCAACCTATAGCTATCACAGGTCGGGAAGTATATCTAACGAAAAGTAAAAATATATATTTGCCACCATAAAAACCCTTATCATGGCGTCTCCTTGGACCTAACTTAGACTTAGACTCAGATATGTTTTTAACGTGCTCATATACCTTTATGGTTTCAAACACACCTACCCCGAGTCCGGCCTCCGATATGATCGGTGGTCTGACTCGGGGAAGGAACCTAACAGCCCCTGGATTCCATCTTTACGGCGAATATCACGCCTTAAAACATTTAGAGGTTGACAGCTCTGTATATATGGTCATAATGTGGTGTCAAGCTACAAGCTTTGTGGACGCTAAGCAATATTGCTTTCATTTATCTCGCCATGTATCACCGCGCGCCCCCCGACAGCCGCGTCAATGCGCGTTCCGACTCGACAATTAGGTAATGACACCGGGATAATGCGCGTATTTATCTCCGATGTTTCCGCTGACATCTTTAACAGAACCTCCCGTATTTACGGCGCACCGCTGCGCACGAAAATTGCGGGGTTTTCAGACTAACTAAGCGAAGATTAGCAATTTCTCATTTGTCATAAGTAAAGATAAGCGGGGATCATTTTCCTTCAGCGGTGTTTTAGATTTCTTTGTCAAGATTCCGAGAGTGATGGCGAAACCATGAAAGGGGGGATAGCGCATGTCAGAGAGAAATAGTGCTTGTTTTGGCGGTTTTAGTAAAGGCTTTATCTCGCCTTAACAGGTTTTAACCCATCTTATTTAAAGGTGCATTATCATAATTGAAAGTGCCATCTTTCGCTAGTGTTAGATTTATTAGTGATAAATAATTAAGAATTAATCTATCCTACACTTAACCTTTACATATTGAAATTGTACTGTGTGGTTACTTGGCAGAAACAAGTCTTTCCTCGTGAATTCTGGGTAAAATCAAAAACTAAATTTACGTCGTATGTCTATCGAAACAAGAACTAGTGGCAGGAGGCAAAGCGCTGGCGAACAATTTGACCGGTACCATCGTCTTCTATGACATCACATTCTTCCAACGCCAGACACAAAAACCAGTCTAGCGAGTAACCATGAGCATGTCTCAACCCTTAACGTGACGTCACACGCCGAGCAAGTCGGTCACTCTCTGAAAGATTCCCCAAGACATTTTACTACCAAAAGTAACAAAAGTTGTTAGGATGATGACACCAGTTGGGATGCGAGCATATTTACTAAGATGAAGAAATAAGGAAACACTTTGTACTATAGACCAAATTTCAGTCACTATTAGCAGCGTAATGTCTGCGAAAACTACAAAGATGTCACACTGAATGTCAGTACCGTTCTGACTGAATGTCAGTACCGTTCTGACGGAATGTCAGTACCGTTCTGACTGAATGTCAGCTGTGTAGCTGTTATATTTAGAGAGATGATAAATGGTGTCTTGTTATTGCGTTTTGAAGTTTATCAGATAATACAAAATGTTCATTGGTGTAGCTGTTATATTTAGAGAGATGATAAATGGTGTCTTGTTATTACCCTTTGAAGTTTATCAGGTAATACAAAATTTTCATTACTTTGGCTGTTATATTTAGAGAGATGATAAATGGTGTCTTGTTATTACGCTTTGAAGTTTATCAGATAATACAAAATTTTCATTACTTTGGCTGTTATATTTAGAGAGATGATAAATGGTGTCTTGTTATTACGCTTTGAAGTTTATCAGATAATACAAAATTTTCATTACTTTGGCTGTTATATTTAGAGAGATGATAAATGGTGCCTTGTTATTACGTGTTGAAGTTTATCAGATAATACAAAATTTTCATTACTTTGGCTGTTATATTTAGAGAGATGATAAATGGTGTCTTGTTATTACGCTTTGAAGTTTATCAGATAATACAAAATCTTCATTGGTGTAGCTGTTATATTTAGAGAGATGATAAATGGTGTCTTGTTATTACGTGTTGAAGTTTATTAGATAATACAAAATCTTCATTGGTGTAGCTGTTATATTTAGAGAGATGATAAATGGTGTCTTGTTATTACGCTTTGAAGTTTATCAGATAATACAAAATCTTCATTACTTTGGCTGTTATATTTAGAGAGATGATAAATGGTGTCTTGTTATTACGTGTTGAAGAATATCAGATAATACAAAATCTTCATTACTTTGGCTGTTATATTTAGAGAGATGATAAATGGTGTCTTGTTATTACGCTTTGAAGTTTATCAGATAATACAAAATCTTCATTACTTTGGCTGTTATATTTAGAGAGATGATAAATGGTGTCTTGTTATTACGCTTTGAAGTTTATCAGATAATACAAAATGTTCATTACTTTGGCTGTTATATTTAGAGAGATGATAAATGGTGTCTTGTTATTACGTGTTGAAGTTTATGAGATAATACAGAATCTTCATTGGTGTAGCTGTTATATTTAGAGAGATGATAAATGGTGTCTTGTTATTACGTGTTGAAGTTTATCAGATAATACAAAATCTTCATTGGTGTAGCTGTTATATTTAGAGAGATGATAAATGGTGTCTTGTTATTACGTGTTGAAGTTTATCAGATAATACAAAATCTTCATTGGTGTAGCTGTTATATTTAGAGAGATGATAAATGGTGTCTTGTTATTACGCTTTGAAGTTTATCAGATAATACAAAATCTTCATTACTTTGGCT